>NC_054484.1:116498699-116798699 GCF_017639515.1 Carcharodon carcharias | reverse complement strand
TGATCTTTGAGATACACTGTCGACTTTAACAATCTAAGTTCTGTTGGATAAAAACAAAAAAAAAAAACTGTGGATGCTGGAAATCCAAAACAAAAGCAGAATTACCTGGAAAAACTCAGCAGGTCTGGCAGCATCAGCAGAGATGAAAAGAGTTGACGTTTCGAGTCCTCATGACCCTTCGGTCGTAGGGTCATGAGGACTCAAAACGTCAATTCTTTTCTTATCCGCTAATGCAGCCAAACCTGCTACGTTTTGTTGGAATTCATTGGACATTGATGAATCGTTCCCCTTCCCTGAGGATTGATTGTCCATCGATTTGCTCTTCAGGACCCAACGCACCATGTATACCCTCTTTTCCGCATTTGTGGAACGATCAAAGTCCTTGATACTCCTCATGACACCTGCAGTTTGCTACATCATGTCCAGGAGGAATATCACGTAGGTGAACTTAGCAGACATAAAATAAATCTGAAATAAGTAAAGAAGCAATCAAAATAATATTTGTCTCATAGAAACAATAAAACATATAGAGAAATGAATTTGTCCAGCAACAAATCAAAAAGTACATGTCATAATAATGTTGCAAAACTAGGCAGCAACCATTTAAAAACAATCATTGCGCATTGTTCAGCGTCACAGTTAATTGCAAATTTATTAACTGTCTCTCTCTTTCAATAGCCCCGATTTTCAATTTCCCTTGTGAATTTCTGCAACGAAAGCCCAAGAAAATCTCTTTCTCTCTCTCGCTCTGTTGCAGCGACTTTGGGACTTCTAATATCGCACTCAGGGTGTGGTTTAATTAACGACCCAGTAAAACACGAAATCAAAGCTTTGCGAGAAAGAATGTTAAACAAGGAGTTTATTTTTTTTTTTGGAAAGAACAGCTAACATGTTAGAAAACAAACAAAAGAATAATCGGCATAGGGTAGCCAAGAGCAACATAGTACACAACTTATGGTGCAACTACTGAAATTAACATGGAAACTTCTATGGTGAATAGCCTGGAGCTGACTCGTGCCATCGTGCCTGGTGCACTGCATGGAATTGGTTGAGGACGATACTATCTGACGCCAATGGGATAGTAAGTGGAGAACTTTTCTTGGAAAAGGTCATGGCAGTAAACCAGGGAATTGTGATAAGAGATCTCTAGAAACATGCCCACCAATTAAATATCATTCTCAGAGAAAATCGGCAAGCATCGCCTGAGGCAGCAGAAAATTATGCTTGAATGATGTAAAGTCACTGAATCATGCGACAAACTAGCGATATTTTATGGCAATTTTTTAAAAATTGGAAATTCCCTCCTTTGATAGCAGACATGCACCTGATTGTCCTGTGCACCCACCAGGTTCACATAACGTCTGTGTCATCAGATGTTTAGTGCAAATACACACTGTAAAATATACGTGCCACCTAAAAACATCACAAACAGAAATGAAGTGGCCATGTTTTATCGTTTGAGAGAAAGTGAAATTTGCAGTGACTACTTTAACATTGATGACATTGAATTAGAAACCAAAGGGCACAATAATTGATTTCCGTCTGAATCCGTTCAATATATCCCAAAGAGATGAATCAACTTGGCAGCCCCGACTTGAAATTCTGTACCCACAAAGGCCACATCATAGCCTGACCAAGTGGCGTAACAACAACACCAATATGCGGTTTTACCTTTCATTCAAGAAGATATAACTCGACCATGATAGTTAATAGAAGCAAAGATTTTCTACGAAATTATGCTTATAGAGAAGGTGCGCATTGTGTCACCACTATCTGCAAAAAATACTGGTGTGCTAATCAGAATTACCCGATTGACTCAAGTACTCTCTCTTTTCTCGTGCCTTACCAGTACTGATATAATCAGAACAATTACACAACCTGTACCAGAATCAATAGTTTAAGATAATGGTTCAGGATAATGTGAAGGAATGGTTGCACGGATATGCTAACAGATTTGGCTATGCCTTTCACTAATCCTTTGGAATTTTGCGGAAGCTGATACTGCGAAGTAATCCCTGCAGTAAATAGTTTTCTAGGCTAATACAGTGGAGTGAGAGATTTGAAGAAGAGATACCAAGTGTTCGAATAAAAAAAAATGGTTGAACGTTTGTTCTGAACAATAAAATCCCTTCATAGATGACAATTGTCCCTCTTTTTCTGGCTGGAATCGAAATTCTCATTGCAGTTGGTTTGGTTATTGCAGTGGAGTTGCAGAGATGAATGATTGAGCTGAGGAACGGCCAGCCCACACTCGGTTCTCTATGTATGCAGATTACATTTAGTGAATGGTCAATATATTGGCAACATATTTCACACTCATTAAGGCAAGATGTTATATAGCTAGCCATGCTGATATTGATGAACATTTTTTCCTTTACCTCAAATTACCGTCTTATAGTACTGTGATGCTGTCACGGACAAGCAACAGATGATTGCATTTGAATGAAGAACCAGAGTTGCCCAGCACGTTAAAGCATCCGAAATTCGTCATCAAATAGCTACCAAGAGTTGGATTCTATTCATTTCTGTGTTGCCTACTAATATTATTTTGCTGTGTTTTACAGAATGATCATGAAAAAGCTGCATCAGAAGCTGTGAGAAATTAGCCATCGTTGTCCCTCTCGTATACAAAACATAGTGACCATGACTAACTTAGCCTTATTATGATGATTGGATACTTAAATGAAATGTGATAAGGGGCACATATCGAAACATCATATTTTCATACGGTTACTGCAAATTGTGCAGTTAGCGAGAGTCAATTAAAATTAAACCGTACAATACTAAACATCAATTGTATATTTCAACAACATTGGCTAAAGCGTTCCAAAACAAAAGCAAAAATACCTGGAAAAAATCAGCATGTCTGGCAGCATCTATGGAGTGGACCACAGTTAACGTACGAGTCTGAATGACCCTTCAACAGAATCCACAGTTTTCTGCTTTTATTTTGGCTAAGGCGGTGTTATGCCATGTTTTACGTATAAAAGAGGATTAAGGGAACCATTTTGTGCTGATTACCACGTGAACAGAAACCGGCTTACGTCTCCGGTAATAAACCACAGGTAACATTCCGATGAGTCTGGAGGTTCTCATTGCAGAAGAGCAGGCGCAGGCAGCAAAGAAATTCTACCAGCTTGGATGCAGTGTCCCCCGGAGACAGAGGTGATACTTGCCAGTGTGAAATGTTGGGGTCGTTCACTGCTCATGGACAGTCTGTCATTCCGAAAGCATGAAGTCTGGTGAATTTCGTTGATAGGTCTAATTAACCTTTATTTCCTCTAATTAGTTAACTGTTAAGTGTTAGTACATTGAATTGGTTGATTGATTAGTCTATATCGGTCTCATACAACTGTGATCGATTGCCAAGTCTATTACTGTTTGAATTTGCTTATGTTTAAAGAACTTTGGTATTAAATTCTAATTCAGTGGCTGTGTCTGTATATGATGGTTAGACCTCTGTCGCACAATATCATTTTAAAGGGTTAATTTGTGCTCAACTAACTAGGCTGCATGCACTAAAATAAATAAACAAAATACAATTATTTCCAAAAGCATTTTATAACATAAACATGGTGGTTTAGATAAAGAGTAAAGCTCTCCCAACAGTGTCCCCATCAAGCACTCTCAGGTCAGGGGCACACGGTGTGAGATGCAGAATAAAGCTCCCTCTCAGCACTCACCACAAACCCTCCCAGGGCAGGAATACTACCGGCTTGGAAACAGGCCAAAACTCCCACTACACTCTCCCCATCAAACAGTTCCAGGACAGGTGTATCACAAGGTGAGATATAGGGTTAAGCTTCCTCTACACTGTCCGCATCAAACTTTCCCAGTCGATTCGTATAGTGTTCAGAATTGCGTAGGCCCATTATCGGGAGGTGAGGTACTGCAGCTTTGCATTGCAAATATCCAATTATTGAAGGTTAAGTTAGTGCATTTGGGGTTTTATCAGTCACATTTCAGGGGTTAGCACGAAGTTGAGACAATGTAATATCCAAGCGTGGTGGGTGGGGATAATTGGCCAGTTTTCCAAAGCTATGACAATTTTCGGACGGGTCGGGGACATCTTATTCGAGGGTGAATGTAGTTTTGAGGGGATAAATAGCGGCTTGGGAAATATGACCCAGCTCCTCTCTTTATCTTCCCCCCGCCTCCCTCCAACCCATCCGAATCCCCCACCCTACCACCCGGCTCAGCCCTGTCCCTGCTGGACCATGGGGAAGAAGGAGAACGAAAAACCAATCACTTCTTCTGCTTTTGAGTGTCTGAAGACATTGCAACAAAAGCCGACAGCGCCAGTGTCAAAAGTGTAATGCTGCCTTCAGGGCCAATGAATGCCATTGTTTTGACATTGGCTAAGAGACCCAGGAGAGCAGGAGGTTACCAGGAAGCTTGGGTACCAATGTCAGGGACTATTTTCCCGAAGACCTTGACTCCCTCCCCTCCTCTGCTCGGCAGCCCACACGCCATGCAGATATCCAAATATCGCAGACCCAGTGATGGGCACAGGAGGGTGCAATCACTTGTAGCTTTTCTGTTTGAAACTATGACGTTGGAAATAAGCATGAGGAATGCGAAGCGAGGCCTGGGTTCAGTATGCATCAGTCACGTTGCTGCTCTCCCACACAGTTCCTGCATGTTTCTGGTTCGATTGTGAACAGCTTCAACCTCCGTGTCTAAGGAAGGTGATACATCCCCTAGAGACGGTGCAACAAAGCTTCAATTGATTGATTGTGGTGATGAGAATGTTGTCCCATGGATAGAGATGGAGCAAAATGTGTCGATATGACCTGGAGTTCAGAAGAGTAAGAGATGATCTCATAGAAGCTGCAGAAAGTATTGCACCATTAGGCAGCGCCGATGCTGAGAGTCTGTTTCTCCAGGCTGTGCAGTCTAGATGAAGAGGTCAAATCTTAGTATAAGGCGCTGGCCGTGTCAGACTGAGATTAAGAAATATTTATTCACTCAGAAGGTTGCGATTTTTTGGAATTTTCCACTCCAGCTCACTCGTTCAGTCTATTCAAGACACAGATCGATAGATTGTTGCACATTGAGGGAAGTTGACAATGTTGTCTTCACTATTTATCATCCTTCTGTGGCCTGAATGGTTTTATCTGCTTATTACGTTTTTGGACTTTTTGGATTACTATATCTTGGGAATGCTTGTTAAAGTTTACATTACTTGAAGGAGGTTGTGTGACCTGTTCTGCTGCCTGTCTGAAAGTAAGTCTGGTTGAATAAATTGTCAAAGATCAAAGGCAAGTTTCTAACTTGTGAAATATTGACATGTCATCCTTTCAGCTATTAACTGGAAGTCAAAAAAGTCTCTTTAAGCGTTATCAGTTATCGTAACACCTTAGAAAGTGTACTTCCTATAACTGGACACAATAGTCCAGCTGAGAACAAACTTTCTTCAACACAACATCAACATGACTCAACTGCAAAACTTGCTCCAGCCAGAAAAAAAATAACCACTGCTTTAAATTCCCTTTCACTCAGCGGATGCTCTATCCATGTTGTTACTTTCCCTTTTATTTCATGACCTCTATCTTTGTTCATACGTCTGCTGTGTGGCACTTTATCAAGAAAGTCCATATACAGGACATCACCAGCATAAACGCTCTTTGTGACCTTATAAAAAAAAACCCTCCAAGTTAGTTAAACATGACTTGCTCTTAAAATGCACCGTGCTGGTTTTCCTCAGCTAAACCCCATTTGTTGAAGGATTACTGACTTTGTGTGCAATCATCGTTTCTAGAAACTTTTCCTGTGCAATTTGAGGTGAGTGGGTTCTTGTTGGGTTTATCTTTTCAATCATTCTTAAGCAAGCCTATAACGTTTGCAATTCGCCAGCCCCATGGCGCCACACCTGAGTATACTGGTGACAATGAAATTATGACCAGTGCCTGCGCAATATTCACTTTCACTTGCCTCAATACTCTTTGATGCATCTCATCCACTCCATGTCCATTCTCAAATTTAAATACAGGCAGTTTGTCCAATACCGCCTCCCGATCAATTTTGAGCCCTTCCAGATAGATAGAAAGATTTTGCAAATAAAATAACAAAATGAACAGGCTTTGGGCATTGATTAGTTAATTATTCGCGGATTTGTATATAAAGAAGGGTCAATCCACACTGCTGGAGTCGGCAGTGTTGTTGGAATGAAAAGTAAGCGCTGTACTCTCTGCCAAATCATCATATTCTCAGTGTGTTATTCACAACCAGGCTTGGGATTTTGCTTTCTCATTGGTAGTGGAGGATTGTTGCCTGAATGTGAATTTTGGAGGCTAAGATGTACTTCCAGACAGAAGCTCAGAACTGGAGCTATATATCTTTTGAGAGAAGACCGAAAATGGAAACTCTTTGAAGAACGCCAACTGAAACTAGGTATATGTGGAAGGATATGATTTTTGTCACCAGTGTTTTGCGAAACGGGAACTTATGATAAATGGAAGATTGAAGTAGATGTGTGAACAGGGATTACATAACTTCCAAGGGCAAACCAATATATTGCCTTTCCATTGTCGCCGCCCCCTACCCCCCTAAAACAAAATAAAATCAGAAGAAAGTATTTTGTGAGCTGGATACCAGCCGGTTGGATACTGATAGAAGTTTAGATTTCTATTAAACTTCATGGATACAATTTGTATAAAATTTGTCTTATTGAATGCCGATGAACCTTGGTTGGGTTTCGATAAATTTAGGGAAATTGAAGATTACTCCAGAGAAGACTGCACATGGGGTTTAAGCGAATACATTTGTGATTGCAGTGACTCCGCTTGGAAATGCATAAACTTATCGAACTGTTCTGAGATGTCAAGTATTTTGGTCTTAATCGGAGTTGGATTCAAAGAAAGGAAAATGATTTTGGATTGTATTTTCTAAGCATTAAAAAAGAATCTGCGAAAGCATTCATTTCCGGTTGCCTTTATGCAGTGACGCATAAGTTGGTGGATACAATGCTAACAGCAATTTGCGACCATTTGAGCATGGGAGCTATTAAGATTTAGGGCCCAGATGTCTGGCGAAAGAAGAATTACAACAAAAAGTTTAAAGTCAGAGACGCTTTTATGAGCTAGAACAAATGGTTAAGTTGGAGGATTTTTGAAGGAGGATGAACGCCAGCAATAACCAAGGAGTGGTGACCACAATGATTCATATGCAACTCTAAATATCATGGTGCATTGTGTTGCCCAAAAATGAAATGCAGGGTTTTGTGAGACAACACATAACACGTGAGGTATGTAAGGCGAGGAGAATGATGCTGCCAATCAGAAGGGATTGTACCGGTCAACAGAAGCTTAAGCCTCTTAATGGGCATATTCGTCGCAGATCAGTTCAATTTCGCAGTTCTGGGTTTAAGTCCAAAGTATGTGAAGTGGACTGGCTAAACTGTTATATGGATCCTTCAGGTAAGGAAGGTCGAAGTAAATTGCAAGAATATGACAGATCTGCATGTTTCAGGTTCGGTGATAGAAGCACGTTGAAATCACTAAAATAACAGTGATTTAGGGCAAAATTGAAGGGATAAATCATTTCATCACTACCCTTGTCCAACCGTTACTGTTCAAAAATCACAGAATCACAGAATGTTATGGTGCACAAAGTGGTCATTCGGCGCATTGCGTCTGCACCGGTTATCCAAATGAGGATCTTGAATTCGTGCCATTCTTCTGCTTTTTCGCAGTATCATTGAACATTGTTTCTATTCAAATAATCATCTAATGCTCCACCGAATGCCTCCAACGAACCTAACTCCACCATACTTCCAGGCAGTGCATTCCAGACCCGAATCAGTCACTGTGTGAAAAAGTTTTTTTTTCTATGCTCTTTCGGGGTTACTTTATCAAGGTCTGAATAAGCGATCATTAATCGATATGATACCTCCATTTTCTTTACGGGCTATGCAGACTATTCTCTGGTCGATATGGTTTCCCTGAACAGCCCTTGCTCCACTAGATCTGCCGTTATAATCTACACAAAACCTCTTGCCTCTGGTTTTATTGGGTATTGCCGATGTTCTCGGTGTTATGACCCCGGTATCTTAGTCAGTTCTGTATGTCCCAGTCCACAGTCTAGTTTAGATTCTGCCCAAATCCTTTCTCTTCTAGTGTTCCTCACTTGCCGCCCTTGTTACGTTTTGATGTGTTTTCGTACTCCGTCTTTAAACGTTTTTACTAATGCTGCATCATTCCTTGCTGGGACTCGTATTTCTGAGTGCACAATATAGGATCCCCACTTCACCTCCCCATAGTCGTGTGATTATTCAACTTGTTCTGTGTTACTCCCATTATTATACCCCAATTCATTGGCACCACTCCCAGTGCGGTATTCACTGCTGTTTGAAAATAATCAAACGCTGTCTGAGACTCTTGGGCCATTTGCTTGTCGGCTTCACACCAGTTGCCCTCCCTAAAGTCATCCCGTGGTTCCTGCCATTTTTTGCAGACATTATTGTTGGACTTAGGCCGGCTCTGTCCCGGTTCTGTAATTAGTAGGGTATTCAAATTTCTCTCAATTTGTCCAGAAAGTGTTCATTGCTCTGGCAGGGTGCAGTTTTGGCAACATTTCCAATAACTTGATTTTGCAAGGCGGGGAAATCCGGGCATGTGTTGTTCTTAATTGGAGCAGTTCCGGTTGGCCTTAGATATCCGGGGGTCTGGGCACAGATTCTACTTTATTTGTTGCCATTCCAAGGGCGCCGTCACATGGCAGAGGCGGGTATTTAGCTTCTTTTTCTTTTCATTATTATACGTCTCACTTTGTATATCCCAATCACCTGGACCTTTGGTACCGTGTTATGGAGCTGTTGGTAGTACTGGGTAAATTTATCTACGGCTGATGTGCTTCCACACCTCTTGTTCAGTTCCCATTGTGCTCTGTCTTTTACAAAGTGCCTTTTCTTCCTTTGGTTTCGTTTCTTTATTCCACCATGCCTGTTGTTTCCCAATCAGTTCATCTCGATCCCAACCGTTCTGTCTCATTTTTGCCATGAGTTTCTGATTATTTTCTCCTAGACATCAAGTTAACAACCCGCCACCCCCCCGGACCCACTCGAGCTCTAACTTATTTTCCGCGGCCATTGTTGGGTTGGGTGATTTGTTGTCAGCGGCGCTTCTTTTCTTCACTTCTCCTGAAGTGAGCAAGTTACTTGTAAATAATTATGAGGATCTTATTCTGCAAGTTTCACTCAAACCCTTAAGACTGATTGAGGTTTGACTCAGACCCGTCAGTTCTTTTGGTCCCAGGGCAGCGGGTCTTGGTGGTCTTGGCTTTGCCTTAACTATGCGATGTTTGGAAAATTAAATGTACTCACTGGTGGCTCAGCTGTCACTGTTCCATTTCCATCAACCTTACCGGGATCCCATCTTCATCGCCAAGTTTTGAAGTATTGTTTACCAACACTCAACACAGCTCTTTCGTTCACACGTCAAACAGAATTTGTTGTTTTTTACACCGGCGGGGAGACAATCTACGGGTAAACCAGCAGAAGTCTCCACCAACACAGAATTTCAAACAGTATATATGTTATTCTAATTGCATTACAATAACAGTGCCGCCTACAACTGAACTGATACCATTAAGAAGGAATGGAATTTAGAACCATGACGCAATCATGTAATCTAATTATGAAATGGGGAAGGAAATTTTCACAACCAAAGGGCCCAAACAACATCCATTCACACCTGTCGCAGAGAGAAGGAAAGCCTCCCCACAAGGATCAGTCTTGGAGACAGGGACAGATTACCTTGCTAGGCTCCATTCTTTTCAGTTGTAGAAATAACATCAGCATAGCATATGTCCAGGACAGACATGCAGAATGAACGTGAGTGTTAAGCACTAATCATCCAGCAGGATGTCATCAGGGGATGTGCTTGTGATAATGTTTACTGAAAAGAACCTTGCGACTCGCACATTTGCAATAAAGTTGCTTTGTTGCCTTTACACCTAATAACCCTAGCTTTCGAGAATCATTAAATCCTCATAATTGTCGTACGGCTCAAAAGCCCCAAATGCAAGGCCCATTCAACCTTGCTTGACCTTGTTACAGAGGGACAGGTGGAGGCCATTCAGACGGATCTCGAGCGTGTTAACACAAAACAGGAGCAGGCACATTCTGACGCTTCTTGAGCTTGCTACACGAGAACAAGAGGAGGCCTTTCAGCATTCACGAGCCTGTTACACAGGAATAGAAAGGGACCATTCTGTCTCTTTCATGCCTCTTGAATAGGGACATGTAGAGGTCATTCATCCCTGCCTCGAGCCTGTTACACAGCAACAGAGGAGAACATTCAACCCCTCGTCTTGCTTGTTATAGAAGAACATGATAAGCCTCTTCAATCCCCTCTTGATTGTGCTGTACAGGAACAGGACGGGGCCATTCAACATCCTTTCATCCTTGTTACATAGGGATAAGGTGATTTTATACACCCACATCTTGATTGTGTTGCACAGAAACAAGAGTAGGCCATTCATCCATCTTGAGCCTATTATATAGAAAGAGCTGGAAGCCATTCAGTCCGTCTAGAGCCTTCTATACATGAGGATATTCTCTCCCTCCCGTGCATGCTAAACAAGACCATGAGGAGACCCATTCAGGCCCTACCTGAGTCAGTTACACGTGAATACTAAATGGGAAAGATTTCGAACAGCTCTAGCAACACATGACTGGGCATTCATGATGTGCTGTGTGCCATCAGCAACAGTAGAGTTGTACTCAACTGGAGGAGGAGAATCCAGAAATATCCGAACATCAACAATGGAGGAGCCCAGGACATCAGTGCATAAGCTTTTGCTACAATGTTCAAACAGAAGTACCGAAAGGCCGATCCACTATGGCTTTCTGCAGTGATCCCCAGCATCACAGATGCCAGTCTTCAGCCAATTCAATTCACTCCAAGTGAAGTCAAGGAACGGCTGAAGGCATTGGATCGTGCAAAGACTATGCATTCTGACAATATTCCAGCAGTAGTACTGAAAACCTGTGCTCTAGAACTTGCTATACTCCAAGCCAAACTATTCCAGTGCAGCTACAACACTGACATCTACCCGGCTATGTGGGAAATTGCCCAGGTATGTCCTGTATACAAAATGCAGGACAAATCTATCCTGGCCAATTTCCGCCGCATCAGACCACTCTCCATCTTCAGTAAAACATTCTAAAGGCCAGCAACAGTGCTTTCAAGTCACATTTGCTTAACAATAACCTGCTCACAGGCGCCCAGTTTTGGTTTCACAGGGCCATTCAGCTAGTGACTCGTTATGGCCATGGTGCAAACATGGAGAAAAGAGCTGCACTGCCGAGGCTAGATGAGAGAGACTGCCCTTGAAAATTAAGGTGGCATTTGACCGAGTGTGGCTTCAAGGAGCCCTATCAAAACTGGTGTGAATGGGCATCGGGAAAACCACTTCTGTTTGGAGTCGTACATAGCACAAAGGAGGATGTTTTTTGTTGTTCTTGGCCAGTCATCTTAGCTGTAGGACATCACAGCAGGAGTTCATCAGGGAAGTGTCCTCGACTAAACCATTTTCAGCTTCTTCATCAATCCCCTTGCTTCCATCATAAGGCCAGAAGTGTGGACGTTCGCTGGAGATTGCACAATGTTCAGCATCATTCGTGGCTGCTCAAATACTGAAGCAGTCCATGTCCAAATGCAGCATGACCTGGACAAAATCACGGCTTGGGCTGACAATTGGCAAGTAACATTCGCGCCACACAAGTGTCAGGCAGGAAACATCTGCAACCAGAGAGAATCAGACAATCACACCTTGATGTTCAACGGCATTAGCATTACTAAATCGCACACTATCAGCATCCTGGGGGTTACCATTGACTAGAAACCGAACTGAACTAGCCATATAAAAACTGTGGCTACAAGAGCGGGTCAGATGCTAGGAATCATGTGAAGAGTAACCCATATCCTGACTCCCCAAAGCCAGTCCAAAATCTACAAGGCACAAGAAAGGAATCTGTTTCAATACATCCCACTGGCCTGGATGAACGCATTTCTCGCAACACTCAAGAAACTTGATAATGTCCGGGAGAAAGCAGCTCACTTCAGTGGCACCACATTCACTAACATTCGTTCCCTCCACCACCGACACAACAGCAGCCATGTATACCATCAATGAGATGCACAGCCAGAATTAATCAAGGCTATTGAGACAGCAACTTCCAAATCCACATCTAGACAGACAAGAGCAGCAGTTAAATGAGAACACCACAACCTGGAAGTTCCCCTCCAAGTCAGTCACCATGCTGACTTGGACATATATGACGGTTCATTCGCTGGCACTGGGTGAAAAGTTTGGAGCCTTCTTCCTAACAGCACTGTGAGTGCAGCTACACAACATGGACGAATGTGGGTCAACAGGGAGCTCAGTCCTGTGCTCTCAATGGCAATTAGTGATGGTCAAAAAAAGCTGCCCGAGCTGGCGAAGCTGACAGTCAGAGTTTCTTCATATTTTAGGTGGTCTGTACCGATTCATGCTCCTGTGTCGGCTGGATGGTCGTTATTGGTTGGAGTGTCTATAGCAATTATAGGGTCAGTACCAGTCATATATTCTGTATCACTTCGGGTGTCTGTCTCAGTTGAAGCATTGGCATTGGCTGAAGGTTCTCTATCAGCTTGAAGGCCTGCATCACCTGAGGACTTGCTTCGGTTGGAGGTTCTGTATCGTTTGAGGGTCTTTATCATTTTGACAGCCTGTACCTGTTTGGACGTTTGTCCTAGTTTAAGGATCTATATCTGCTGAAGACTCTGTATCAGTTGTAGGGTCCCTATCAATTGGGCTGTCTGCATCGAATGGTGTGTCCGCATGTGCTGGAGGAACTGTTTGAGTCTGAATCAGTTGGTCGGTCGGTATCAGCTGGAGGATCTTGAATTGTTGGAGGATCGATATCGAATGGAGAGGCTGTATTGATTGCGGTCTGTAACAGTGGTAGGAAACACTGGCAGGTTCTGTACCAGTTTAACATTATTTATCTTTTAGAATTTCGGTATCAAATGGAGAGTCTGTAAGAGTTGGGTGGTCTGTAAATGTTGGAGTGGCTTTTTCAATAGCAGGGTCTTAACTTGTTCGACGGTTTGCATCAAAGTTCTTTATTTGTTAGACGATTTGTATCAGTTGGGGAGCCTCTAATTGGTCGAGGGTCTGCAAAATGTTTTGCATCTTTTCTAGTTCTTGCAGACATATTGAAGGGTTTTTGCTCTGTTCGTTGGGCTGTAGTGTTTGATGTTTCGGATTGGGTTCAAGAGCGTTACTAGTTTGAGGGGCTGTATTAGATTCAGATGTCGAATCATCCTTTGCAGTTGTATTATTTTAAGATGTTGTATGAGTTCATTTCCGATATGAATATTCACAATTACCACTCTTTAATCCTTTCACTGTATGTCCATGGGGAAAGAGGACAGTTCCATCCCAGAGTACAGGAGATCAGGCTGAAGATAGATCCTCACATTTGGAATTTAATTACTGAATGCTCACTTTCGAGTGAAGTACATTACTAAGACAATATGAGATCTGGACATGGGACAGATGGTGTTTGAATAGGCAGCACCCTTGCTCAGAGAAAACGGCTTCTAATTTAATTGGGAAATTCACCTGATGAGAAGTGTTCAATATTTGCAATTGGAAATTCAATCTCTGAAATAAATACATTCTACCACTGAACTCGATATAATAATCTGTATGTTCATTTTAAAAAGATCTAACTAACCAATTTTGCAACTTGAATATCCCTGATGTGACCCAGCAGGCTTTAGGAATGTATCAGCTCAGAGCTTAATAAAGAGAAATGGACTGCAGCACGAAAGGGCACATCACTTCACAACCAAAATGCTGGAATCAACTGATGTGGCAAAGAGAATAGTGTACGCAATCCTTGCAGTTATAGGTGTTCCTGGTAAGTGATTTTAACGATTACATTTGTGTATACCTGTGAGCGAGCTGCTCTTTTGTTTAGTCCATGACTGAAGCTGTTAAATGCTGATCTATTTGTCATAAACGTGTGTTTGCCACGTATCCGTGCAGACTCGCTGGGCCGAGGCGTCTCTTCTGTGTTGTGTGAATCTATATACGAAAACCTGATCAGTTCTAGCGTTTGCTTGGGTCAAAAGTGTAAACATATCGCTGTGGATAATTTATATGCCTCAACTGATAATGAACATCTGTTTTATTTTGACTCACTGGCTCTCTGAGTTATCAGGTTATTGAATTTAGTTGATATTGTATGATGTTACATCAAACCTCATGAAGGGAAACTCGCTTATCCATAGGATTGATAGGGGCCAGAGTGAAATCACAGAATGCGTGTCATTAGCCAGAGTGGAATGCCTGAAGCGAGTGAGCACGTGTTACTGGGCGTATCTGTCAGTGTAGAATTCTGATGAATGTTGGGCAGCAGCCAGAGTGAACTACTTGAACCCAGTGATCATGTATTACTTGGATGATCTGTCGGTGTGAAATTGTACTGACCATTGCGCATTACCTGAATCCAATGACCAAGTCAATGCAGAATTGCATCGGTCACTAACGAGAGTAGCAGACTACATTGAAAACGTGTTTTTTTCTTTATTGTTGCTTGGTGAGTGATCTCTCTATTCCGTTGATCAACCTCTGTGTTTTACCAATGTAACAGATTAAAAACAGGAAGAGTTTTACTGTTGGTTGAAGATATTTGATAATGATAGTGTTAGGTGTAAAGTCTCGATATTTTTTTCTGTTTTCTAGTGAATTGCTCCAACGGAAACAAATGTAATATTGTTCCTGGCTTTTAAAAATCCGACAGCACAGTTACAGTATTCCAGATCTCTGTACTTTCTTCACTTCCATTGTTCTAGAAAGGATTTCCAATGCTTTGAGTTAACTTTACGGGTAATGTTAACCTGTGTCTCTGCTTTAAATGATTTGCGAATATCTTCAGAAATGCTAACACTTCCTACCCAATACAGGCACTTATTTTCCAAGAAGTATTTAAGAAACTGAATGTTCTAATCAAAATACAGCACCTGACGCTTAACTATAGTGGAATTGATTTACTACTGAAATGTCTATTGGAAGTTTCGTCAAAATTATGAATAATTTACGCAGGCATTTTGTAGCATTCTTCCTCTGTATTCACTACACTGTAAGTTTGGATTTGGCTGTACATTTTGAAATTACTTGCCTGCTTTTGATTCCAACCCGTTGGTTCAAATGCAAATTTTAAAGAAGACAGTGATCCCAGCGCTGATCCTTTTTGAGCACGACTGCCCCCTTTGCACGAATCTGGGTAAACCTCTTCAATTTGAAACCCCTATTTCAGATTTTTTGTGGACAGCCTGTTGTCCATTCTGCTGCGTGTCCCCTAACTCCAGTTGCTCTGAAATGATTCATGAGCCCATTATGCTGTAGCTTGTCGAAGACCTTTAGAAAATCAATGTATTTTGCATCTATCCTGCTAATCCGATCTAGAATTTCTGATAGTTATTCAAGGAATTCAGAAAGTATGACATTGTTTTGGACGATATTCTTCCAAATCCGTATTACATTCTGCGCTTCAAAATAATTTTCTATGAAATTCGGATTACATTTTTTTCCTACAACTGACACTGTGTTAACTGGTCTCACGTCCTTTGAACTTGCTCCATCTTCTCTTTGATTACTTTATCAAATATCTGCCATAAACATATTCAATGTTTTGGTTTTACTTCCTTCACGATTATTTGGCACTGTAGTTCTCCCCTCAGAGAGCTCCTTCTCCCTTCTTCAAGCGCTGAAGCACAAACCACAGGTTCATTCTGGCCTGACTGTCCCACAACACGAATGATCTCCTTCGCTCTGAACTCCTCGCTGTGCTCCAGGGATCTACTTCCATTCCTGTCGAAGTCAGACTACTTCTCTCTGCTTCAGAGTCCAGTAAACCTGACCTGTCCCTAAGCTTACAGTGGGTGAAAGCGTGCCTGAGAAATATGATGAAGCCACTTTCTGGCCAGTTACCCTCAGTATCCCCTGCAGGGACATTCTGAGGCCGAATTGATTCGCTTATTTTCATTAACTATTATTCATGCTGAGACACCACTCCTCCACAAGTTATGCATTGGAAATTTAAACCCTCGCAGCAGGTTCCTCACCATGATTTCTGTAAAGGGGCCTTCTTGTAATGTATAGGAATGTGGAGCTTGCATGTAAATATAAGGACATTACACACTCAAATTGTCCCTCTGAGAAAGCCAGTGTGTTTTCTCGCTATGCTGCATTTGTGCTGTACACGTGTAGCTATTTTGTGTAGGAGACGTGGACCATTCTTGTTCAAATGCTCGTTAGGTTCCTGGGTACTTTAATGAATGCACTGATGTCATTTCCTTCTTTTCTTTTGAATTGAAATTTTCGGCAATTTTATTTCTAATTTCTAGCACCCTCCCTCTTCGCATGGTCCGTCTCTGACACTTCCTGACGTATTGACCTTAATTTCCACCCATATCTACGAGAACCTCACCAACACCCACAGCTCTCTTGATTATACTTCTTCCACTTTCACCTCCTGGAAAGCCTCTATTCCAATATCTGACAGTTTCTCTAGCACCATTCTATCTATTCCAGCGATGTAACCAGGTCAGGACAGCGCTTCTGAAATTTATTCTTTATTCCTCAGCCAAGCTTCCCCTCCACTCTGATTAACACGTCCCACAACCATTGGCATCCCATTTCCCGTGTTCTCTTTTTCACCCTTTCACCTACCAGGGGTAACAATGTCTTCACCTTCCACCCCAAAAGCATCCGCATTCAATGCAACAACCCCTAATATTTCTGGCACATCTAGCTAAGTTCACCACTAACCATAAATCCCTCCATTCTCCAGGACCGCCATCCATCCTGATACCCTTGTCCACTCCCGTGAGTTTTAATGGTGCAGGGAAGTTTAATGTCTGTTCAGTTAAGTTGGCAACATAATTCAAATTGTCATCTCTCAGCAATTCTAATAACTCAAGAATGATTACATGACCTTCATCCATTCTAAAGGCTTGATTGATAGCATATTATTCGATTATTATATAAATCTGGTTGATCCCTTCTCGTTCAATTATGCATTGACAGCAGTTTATCAAGTTGAAAAACAAAACGGGTTAATGCCCTTAAATAAATGATGCACTGTACAAATGGCAGCAAACATTTTGCTTTTCTTAGTTCAAAGTTAGGTCAAAACGGCGTATTTATTTATTTAGCTAATGAAGATTATTATAATGTAAAACATCCGCAAAAAAAAAAAACCATGCCAAAACTGTACTACTTACCATTAAATGATACTAGATGAGCATTTGGAACCTCCTGCTTATATTCCTCATTCGCACTCAATATCTTCTCTACTTGATCTTCCACTGAAATGCAACACCTGCCCATTCATTTCCCTTTGTTCGACTTTCCAACGTCACAAACATTCCTTCAAGGTGAGACAGTGATTTGACTGAACTTGTAACATTTCAGTAGTTGCAATCGCTGTGGCTTCAATTCTACATCCCACTCCTATTCTGACCTCCCAATCCTCCACCTCCTACGCTCATACAACAGAATTTCAATCAGGAAGCAGCTCGGATTTTATAATAAACATTTTTACTGCCTGTCAGACTGAATATTGTGATTAAACGTTTCAAATTATAACCACTGCTCCCATTTTATGGACCAGCATGTGCTGGCAATGGAGGATGATTACACCAGACTCACCGCAAAATAGGGGGTATTGGCTGGGTTTTGGGGTTGGAAATTTTCTATTGGTGCACAGCTGGAAAGCTGGCCCACACCACTTGGATATGCCATCACTTTTCCGGGCCAATATAGTTCTTCCCTTTTTCATGCTCCCCCGCCCCCACCCCCACCCCCCCCCCCACCACCACCCCCCCCACCCCCCGCTACTCTTTTATCCAGCTGTAACCCTTCATGCCTTTTCTGCAATGTGTATGTGTCTGATACCGATACCGTGAAGATGATGTCTCCTATACTTGAGCATGTTCCGAATGCTGAGAACCTGCCTAGTGACTGTCGGATCCAAGACCCGATACATGGACTTAATCCTGGATTGTATGATTCTCAAGTTGCTGATCGAGCTCAAAGGCGTGGGAGAAAGATCTGACTGTATCCCAGGAGATTGGTCCATGTCGGAGCAATGTCTTACTCTAGGGAGGGTTTTCTGATTCAGAGTGGGCTCTGAGGAGAGGATTTTTCCCATGCTTTGTGTGGCCTCATCCAGGATATGGTGGCTGATCAGGTATAGGCGGATCAATCCTTAGCATCATCTGATAAGCACGGGGGTAGTCTGAGCACAGAAGAGGAGAACGTTCCCAAGGAGGGTTTGGATCTTGAGGGGCTCTGATCAGAGTTAGTTCTGATCCATGGCAGGGGAGGGTCTGAACTTGTTGGACATAATGCTGAGGGTGGTCAGCTCCCGAGGAGAGACTGGTTCAGGGCGAGAGTGCCTGATCCTCAGGGGGCTCCACTCCAGGGGGTATCGTTCTGATGCCAGCGAGAGGGGCATGTTCCTGAAGGCGCTCTTACCCTAAAGGGCGTCGAAGTTTGAGGGGCGTTCACTTCCTGAGGGCTACAGGACCTGGGGAGGGGAGTGACCTGATCCTGTGGGGATTTCATCCTGGGTAAATTCCAACTGAAGCAGGGGCCCAAATTTGGCAGGTAGATGTGAATGATAAATGAGCCTGTTCCTGGGGAGTAAAGATCATGGGTCGGTCCAACTCTGGAGAATTTTCCCATGCTTCCCAGGCAGCAGGCAAATATTCACAGTCCGATTCTGGAAGGGGATCAGTCATGTGGAATGTCAGATTCTGCAATGGGTCCGATCATGGAGCTGCAGGTTTTGGATTAAGTGACGAGTGGAACAAGTTCTAGGGAGAGTCCAAACATGAAGAAGGTCTATTTCTGGGAATAGTGTGCCCCGGGGCCCGGGGAGAGTCCATTCCAAGGCACCGTGGGGAGTGCTGGAGCTTCAATAGGTCGAGTTCCTGTGAATAGTGTGTCCTTGGGAGGGCACAAAACTGAGGAGGGTTGATTCCTGGGCTTAGTGTGGCTATGGGATGCTTAGATCAAGGGAAGGGTCTATTTCTGGGAAGGCTGCACCCTGAGAAGGCCGCTGGGCTGGATAGGGACAATTCCTGTGAATATTATGCCCTAGGAATTTTCAGGACATCGGGAAGGCACATGGCTGCTAATGCTGTCCACTGGAGAGGAGCCGGGCCTGGATAGGATGAATTTCTAGGGATAGTGATTCATGGGGTGGGTGTAATCCTGTATCGGGTCCATTCCTGGAAATTATTTGCCTCGGGGAGGAGCCGAGTCTGCATAGGATATATCCCTGGGAATGGTGTGCCCTAGAGAGTGCCCGGATCTGCAGATGGTGTATTCCTTCTACTAGTGTGACCTGGGAATTGGAAGGACCTGGAGAAGATCCATTCCTTGGAATACTCTGCCATGGGGAGGGCCAAAACCGTTCTTATTTTCCTAAACTGGGGAATGATCTGATCCCTGAATTGCCATCCAGATCTAGTCAATTCCAGTTATAGTGGAATTGAGATGAACCTCATCAAGAAGTCAATCCCGGAAAGAGTCCAATCAGATTGGCGTCTGATATTTGTGTTGGTGAATTATTAAGGTTACGATGCGAATCCTCAGAGTATTTCTGTAGGATGTGGGATATGATAGGGAATGACGACCAGTAGGAGTTAAACGTGCAACACAAATCGAATCAGCGACTCACAGCCTCATAGACATCTTTAAATTACCAACACAACTCTGTAAACAGTTGTCAGTCGGACCCCTGTACCAATTCCATTCAACATGGAAGTGAGCGAGTTGGAGGAGGGTTTGGATCTTGCTTGAGATTAAAAAAAAACAACCTCTGACCCATAACTAATAAACGTGTTTCTTGAAGTAAAATCCTGTCCTTGCTGTCAAGGACAACGAATTTTAATATTTGGTGAGTAATTTTCAGTCTCTTCTCCCTTCTCTCTCTGACAGTTAATTGACTGGGAATTGTGACCCTGTCCGGGGGACAGAGTCGCCTATCCACCTGCACCACTTGCTACCTGGTGACCATGGTAACGGTGGAACTACTGCTCATTATTATTGTGGTCATAGTGAACGATATCAAGTATTATTATTTCCCATGGTCTTTCCAGAACATCAGCCCTGTATGTGGGGTTGGCATTGTCCTGTTTCCTGCAGCGATAGAGTGTTCTGTCTGGTTCACTGACACTTTCTCCTTTGATCGATTTTTGACCATTTGTTGCGACAAGCTGCAAAGAAATTATTGTACCTGGCAAAAAGCAGCTGCGGTTCCAGCAACAGCCAGCATTCCGGTTTTTTAGGGAAACATCAGCATCTACTTTATATATGAACCTAAACTGATAATCAAGAAGGTACCGTGGGGCTGTGCTGAAATA
Source organism: Carcharodon carcharias (assembly GCF_017639515.1). Classification (NCBI taxonomy): domain Eukaryota; kingdom Metazoa; phylum Chordata; class Chondrichthyes; order Lamniformes; family Lamnidae; genus Carcharodon; species Carcharodon carcharias. The sequence goes on along the minus strand of NC_054484.1, from coordinate 116,778,267 downwards.
TCGTGCACTATTGCTGGTCCCAGTAGGGTTGGATATGCTGGGTAACAATTGTTTCAACCCCATTGATCCCATTGTATTGTCCAGTCGAGTCCATTAGTGACTAAGAGCTCAGAATAAGGGAGCAAATTGCAATGACTTAGGGATGGAGAGCAAAAGGAAGTCTATGATTTCACTCTTCATATATACGGCAGTTTCTTAATCCTGTGGTTGAGGAATGTTATAATAGTCTTATATTATCAGATTAGAGGATAGACCTCCCTCACCCGTTCTGAATTAACATTTCAACAATTCGCATATATGCTGGTTATTTTCAACTGCTTCAAAAAAAACATTAATTTATGGGCTGACTCAGTTCAAGTTCAGAGAACAGGTCAAGAAGGCATTGAAGTATCCGGTTACATGAATTATTAAATTAATGTACAAACAAAATAACTGAGAGGAGCCCAGAAGCAACTCCTGGTGTTTCCAGTTGATGAAAGGAATATTGACCATAAACTCCCAATAGACGCATGAAACAGGTATTGAACGATCGGGAAAGAGGTGATGGCTGAAGTGATGAGATTTTAAATTATACCACCACCAGATCCATTTTCAGGCAGCAAGGGAGACCCAAGCGTTTACTGACAGAAATCTGACCCGACTTGGGAGCACCATCCGTTGACTGACAGCCTCCTCAGCCAATCATTGAGCTCTGGCCAGTGACTGAAAGCAAGCACCCTCATGCCAGCTCCCCTTCCTACCCTTTCTCCCCGGCCAAGGAGGAAGCTGCTCGCCGTGACTCGCTGCTGCCTCAGCCATTCACGGAGTTTCACGTCATGTTTCACTGCCATTTGAGCGAGTCATGAGCTGTACTGCTCACTGACAGATGCTTTGGCCAATATGAGCACACATTCTGCTGACTGATAGCTGCTTCAAGTCGTTACCAAATGACTCATGGATGCCTCAGCCAATCAGTGTGCTAACTCCGTGACTGACGGCCATTTGATCCAATTTGGTCACTGCGGCCTTTGAATGAGGACCTCATTAGCCAATCCAACAAGTGCCGGACACCCACGGCCGCGAATCAGTGACAATCTAGCAGTGACTAACCATCGCCTCTGCCAATCAGTTTGTCATGCCCTTTAAAAAAAGTCTCATCGGACAATCAGTTAACTTGTGCCTGAGAATAGCGTCAGCCAATCACACATAGGGAGACGACCCCTGGCCGCTTTGCACGCTGTGTCGACCAATCAACAGCATCTCGCCTTGGCCAACAGCTGATGAAGCCAATGGAGAATGCGTGAAGTGTGAGTGGCAACTTCACTACCTCTTTCAATTTTGTCCAAGCATTAGCTGCTCCCATTGCGGCCTCACCTTCATTGGAGAGGCCAAAAGCGGAATGAGTGACCACTTTGCGGAATACCTTCACTCTGCCCGCATACAGAACACAGACCTTCATGTCCCTTGCCATTTCAATACACCATCCTGGTCTAATGCGCACAATGTTGGTCCTTGGCATGCTGCCTTGTTGCAGTGAAGCCCAACTCAAACTGCACAGCATCTCATCTTCTGATTAGATATTTTACAGCCTTCCAGGCTTATTATTGAATTCAACAACTTCAAGTTACGAAATCTATCCTCTATCTTCACCCTTATTATCATCTTTATATTTTATCTTTCAACATTATGTTTTATTTTTATTAACTTCATTTATTTTTATCCATTTGTTCAATTTATCCCGTTTTATCTCATTTTCCGCAACCAATTTCTCAGCCCCAACCACAATTCCCCTCCCCACCCACAAGTGCCATCTGTCGCTTGTTTCTATGTTGTGCTTGCACAGATTGCTGACCCTTGCTCTTATCTTTATGCCACTATCAACGACTTGTTCAATCTTAAGTCTTCATCACTGCCATTGTGGCTCCATTTGTCTTGTGTCCACGACATATTTGTAAATCTCTCCTTAGCCCTAACATATCACTGATCTTCCATCCTCCTTTACCTGCCCCACCACCCCCACCACTACCGCCCAACCACATCCTTCAGACTCCCACCACCGCCCCCCACAGCCACTCCCCACCCCACCACCAGCCATACAGTATAAATTGCAGCACATTTCTACTTCTCTTTAGCTCTGAAGAAGATTAATTCGGGCTCGAAACGTTAACTGTTTCTCTCCAGAGATGCTGTTGACCTGCTGAGATTTCGCTGCAGTTTCTGTTTTTTATTCAACGATGTCAATATGGATCTTTGCTGTTTCTGATTGTCAGCTCCTTCACGAGGTCCGCACTGTTATTGAGAATGCTTTAAGCCAATAGGAGAGAGGCGTTGCAGCTTATTGACCAAACGCATTGCAGCCGCATTGATTGATTCCTCCAGCACCACTGAGAACAAGAGGGACGGGGCAGAGGGTTTGCACTGGGAGTGCGGGAGTGGGTGGGGGTGAGAGAGAGAGCGAGAGTGAGACTTGGGGAAAGAGAGAGAGAGTGGGAGAAAGCAAGAGAGACGTGGGTGGGAGTGGGGAGAGAGACACTAGGGAGGAGGAGAGAAAGACTTTGAGACACATAGGCTGGGGGATAAAGTGAGAAAGAAAGTGAGAGAGATACTGAGGAGAGAGAATGATAGAGACAGAGATACTGGGTAGAGAGAGGGACTGAAGAGACAGAGGGAAATAAACAGGAACTGGGGGATAGACAGGCTGGGGGAGAGAGGGTAGGGGGACTGTGATTTTGGAGGGGGCGTTGTAGACATGGTCAGAAGCCCTAGAAAGGAGAAGGAGATACTGGGAGAGGGAGAGATTTAGAGACAGAGAGAGAAAGTGAGAGGGAGAGGGAGAGTGGAGACTGGAACAGGGGGGAGTGTATGAAATAGACTGAGAAAGAAGGAGAAAGACTAGGCTATGCTGTGGTGGGAGAGGAAGAGAGAAAATCTTGAGAGTGAGCGGCTCGGGCAGAGAGAGAGGGAGAGGTGCTGGGAGAGAGTGAGAGGTGTGGAGAGAGAGAGGGAGACACAGAGAGCCAGGGACTGAGGGTTGCGGTGGGGGATGGGGGGGGTGACACGGGGGATTGGTATGATATAGAACCGGGGAGAGGCATGAGGAGAGACAGACTTGGAGAAAGAGATTGAGGGAGGGGTTTAAAGACATGCCATGGGAAAATGGGAGAGAGATTTTGTAGAGGAGCTCAAATACATGAACGTATATATCCCATTTCTGTGGTGATGTATGTACGGGTGGCATAATCCCCCCAATAATAGCCCATCATGGCGGAGTGGTATTGTCACTGGCCTGATAATCCAGAGACCCAAGGTAATGTTTTGGGAACTCAGTTTCGACAGTTGGTGGAATTTGAATTGAGCAGTGTGAATTCATACTGGAAGTGAAGACCAATCCAACACATAAATTATTAGGTAGTAGTCCCGTGAGCACTTTTCAAAGTGAGATGGGGATATTATTGCTAGCCAAGGGTGTCAATACATACGAAGCCAATGTGGAAGAATGATGTTCGCTCCTACATCATTCATGATCTGACTGAATTGCTGTAACAAGCTGAAGGACCAAAATGGCTACTGTTCCACTGACAGTGCCCCCTTTACGTAGGTGGCATCATTCATACCACCCGGAAGGATGGGAGGAAAACAGCGGGGATTTGGCTCCTGATCCCATTGCAACCACACTAGCAGTAAACTTCCTTCCATCGTTGGTGTTTGACCTGGTGTATCCATTCTTCTGGCTTTACCTGGAACAGTCATGTTTTCAGATATTAGGCCCCTTGTCCGACAGTGGATGCCTTTTGAATCAGTGTTTTTAATTTGGGCTCACAAACAAGGCTCATGTTTAGAGAGACTCGGCCGGGGACCGCTTTGCTGATTCACAAATGTTGATGTGTTCATTTCACGGGCCACCGCCACAGGCCCAAGTCCAACTTGCACAGTAACGGGGCCCCAGAGTGTGGATACTCTCCACAGTAACGAGCTCTTTGCTCGCTCGACATTGGGAACAACACGACACTCAGGGCAACATGGATGATCAGCAGGGAAGACGACCCGAGATGGAAAGGCTTAGGCTGAAGGGTGGTTGCGGTCTTTCCGCCAACAGAATTTAACACAGGACATCGGCTGCCCTCAATCCACTCTCTCAATAGGTAAACTGAACTGGAATAAAAACACCTTTGTAACTATGCGGAGCCTCCATGAAGACGTTCTGTCACTTTGAAACAACCACCCACCGCTCACCATAACCCCAAAATTAGAAAATCAAACCCCAGACTGATCTCTACCCCAACACTGTAATATTTTCAAACTGTAAAGGTGCCATTTATCATTTGATGATTGGTTGGTGTTTGAATTCATATTTAAAACCAAATGAATTCCCCGGGTTTTTATTGGTCACATGACCCGCCTGTTTCCAAAATCCTGCTACTAAATGGTAAGTGCCGAGCAACTCTAAATTTAAAGTCCTGCGGAATGGTTTGCATGTTGTTTCTGGGGATGAGCCCAGCAATGTAGGCATCAGTGACATTCTGGGGGACTCAAGGGAAGGCAAAACCTCCACACCTACAAAACAAAAAAAAAAAACCTGTAAAAATTCAGCATGTCTGGCAGCATCTGCGGAGATGAACACACTTAACGTTCCGAGTCCATATGACTCTTCAACAGAACTAAGTAAAAATAGAAGAGAAGTGATATAGAAGCTTATTTAATTGGGGGTGGGAAAGTTGCAGCTGGATAGAGGGCCAGTGATGGGTGGAGATAGCCAAAAGATGTCATAGATAAAAGGTCAAATAGGTGTTGAAGGTGGTGATATTATCTAAGGAATGTGCTAATAGGTGACATTAAGGGTAGAAAGCAGGGCGAGCAAGGTACAGATAGCCGTAGTGGGGGTGGGGTAGGGGGAAGGCATCGAAATAGGCTAAAAGCTAGAGATAAAACAATGGATGGAAATACATTTAAAAATAATGGAAAAGGGTAGGAAAAGAAAAATCTATATAAATTATTGGAAAAAAAAGGGGGATTGGAAAGCCGGTGGAGATGGAGTTGAGAGTTCATGAACTAAAATTTTTGAGTTTTTCCAGATATTTTTATTTTTGTTTTGAATTTCCGGCATCCACCATTTTATTGCTTTTATCTCCATAGGTGCAACATGTTTATGGAATTGCAGTCATATGTGTATGGATTTGACACGGTATTGGAAAGGGTTAAATTGCTCATTACTTTCTATTTTACGTGTTAATATTGGATGCTGTTGTTGTTGGTGAATCGGTGCCTGTTATAATTATAACACCTGCCTGCTGCCAGGTCCTGTCTTAGGCACCGTTCCTCGTTTGAAAACAGTTAAAGCGAATAAAGCTATTGCACAGAAATAAAAGGAACTCATCAGCATTCCCCCGGAATAAATAATGTTATTTGACTACTGAAGTTCAAAGTTCATTGTATGTGTAGGGTTTTGTAACAACTTTCTTGAACAATGAGGTGATATGCCATAGGTTTATTAAGGATGCAATATTACTCAAGCTCGAGGCTAAAATAATAACTACGCCAAGCTATTGTTGATGGGCAATCCACACATTTCACGGATTTGAGCTGAGTGTCTGAGGTCGAATGGTCTGTAAAACGTTTAGTCAGTATACAGTTTTACCCCCCACTAGATAATCTGCCCTATATGCATTGTATCATTGTACTAAATCTAATTAAATCGATATACAAGAAAAGCATCTAGCTTATTTTATTGATAGTTTTATTCTTAATCAGTTATTCATCAATGAAACCTCTAACAGCATTTTTGTTCTTGTTTGCCTATCACATTAATTGAAAGGCATGCATTTTCAGAATTTTCCTTCTCAGGGCGACACTGCACGTCTTAAAGCATGGTTATCAGGTACTTAAGCTCCATTAAAATAGTGAAATAGTAAGCAATGAATGGATCAAATGAAATCCCATATTTTTTCACTCTGTAACTGACCATTGCTCTGGGATAGGCTTGGGCTAGTGTAATAGTACTTTCCACAGGTTGTGCCTCTCTGATTAACAGGCAATACAATATGAAGATAGGTATTAATACAATAGGAAAAACAATGCACTATATGATGGACAAGTTTTTCAGATCGTCTGATCAATCCTTTTTTACAGTGCCCTGTTATTGAGATTAGAGTATTTCAGGTCAAAAGCTAACCCAAATCTCCTCAATATCATACATCTATCATACTCTATTTTATGACTGCGACCTCCATCCACTCTTTTTATGTATTAAACTTTCCAGAATCAACCTAATTGTTTCATTCAGTAGTTTTGACATTGTCTTGGAATCATTGCTCCGAGAATCTTAATCACGCATTCCATATGCTTATTGTTTAATGATCAATATTATAATTTTACTGAAACAGAGATGCCCCAAGTTAATGCAGTGGAATCGTTCAATTAATAAAAACCTCCTCTCCTAGCTAGCTATGAACATATAGACAGGTCTGGAGTGGTTTGGATTTTCTTCTTCCATTATCCTGATGTTTACGCTAGTTTACTTTATTCATTCATGGGATGTGGGATTGCCTGGCCAGGGCAACATTAATTGCCCATCCCTCGCTGCATTTGAGAAGAAAGTATTGAGCTGCCTTCTTGAATCACTGAAGTCCATGTCTTGTGCAGAAATCTTCCAATAGATGCCACAGATAACATATTTAATGTCAGAACGATTTCGAATTAATGTTGAAGAATATTCTTTACTTGGAGAACTGGGCGATGCTGAAGCTCCCGGAGAGTGAAATCATTCAAACATAAAGAGGAGAATGAATGAAAATAGACCGGTGATGTTGATACAAGGCGGGTATAATTAATGGACTATTTACTTGGGTGGAGGGTAAAGGTCCACAAGATTTGGGTGGTTTGAATGACCTGATGTTGTTATTAAAATATCAAATTTTCACGGCCAGTTGAGAGTTTGATAATTTCTGCAACAAAAAAAATGCAATCTCACATTGATGAGCCAAATTCCTGCTGCCTCCATCATTAGATGCTGATCAAGAGACAGGGCCCTTTTTTACTACGACTGGAAAAAATGAGGAGCGGAATCTGATGGGGAACCAGGGTCGGTTAGATTTACAACAAGGTTACAGATAAACGAAAGCAACCGAGATTTTAACGCCTGCTTCATTGTTTCTGTTCCAAAGGAATCTATCAATTCATTCAATGCATTATTCCAGCCGCTGACTTGTAAGGCAGGAAACACTGATTTTCACATCACAATTCCATGGTTTAACCTCAGGCCTGACTGTTCCCCTTGAATCTGGGGTGTGAAATACAAGGTGTTAGAAGGAAATGGATATTTTCAGTTTCGTAAAGTAATAGACATAAATCGCACGGATCTAAACTAAGGAAGTGTTTTGTACTTTTTTCAAAACAACAAACCCCTTTGGTCCTAAAGGAAAGGCTGCCATTCTAACGTGAGATATGATGGGGTTTGCGGGCCGTCAGTGTGTTCAACTAGGGCAGGGAGTTTAGGTTCGATTTTTCATTTGTTTTTGTAAATGACAAAATAAATATCCAAGGAGATTTCAGGATATTTACTAGCTCCTCCTTGAACTTCGATTGTGTTGCTTCATAAATGCATGTATTTATAAAGACTTCAACTGGGTGAGCATATATCCAGTTCGAGCTTCAATATATGCATCAGAAGTATCGTCAGATCGGCTATGGATGACCAAGCCGCTAGTCCAATGACACACCACCAATGTCAGACTCAACAACATAAAATTGGCTGTCACAGCGAAAAGTAAAATAATAGATTTCCTTCGGCTCTCCACCTCTGGATCACGTGGATTTCCCATCCTGGAATCCCGGAGTCTCTTGCGGACAATATTGGTAAGTACAATGCGTTGGACTGTTAAACAATTAAACAGTAATAGCAAAGCAAATGGAACCAATGAGAATAAAATACTCTGTAATTTGAAGTGCACTGCACCTGCTGGCGATCTGATGAAAGCCTCACTAGGGAGGAACCCCCAATAAATATTGTTACTTATTTGTTGATGTTCAAATGCAAACCAAAAAGGGATAGTCTCCAAATATATTGGCACAGAAACAATTATCGTAATGAAGGACGAAGTTCTCACTGTGTAATACATGGTTTTTAGTTCCTGACAACAAATAGCTACAAACCGGTCAAATGTAAAGCCAACTGTATACCACACCGACAAAGCCATGTTGGTGCTAGTCATAGCTTGCAAACGACAGTGTATGAGAAGAATGAAAACGGAAAGTGTTCCCTCAAAATTTGAAACACAATTCGTTGTTGAAATGTGGCCAGTAGATCTACCGCTGCCATAGCGACCATATAGATAGAGATATATTTGGAAAGGCCGCAGTTTCCTGTGCAGAGGGTTACTATTGTCAATAGGTTCACTGTTAAAAAGAGGGAGAAGGGTTATGTAAACCGGACATTGAGAAACATCTCACCACATATTGTGGGGAAATGTACAGTTGAGTTTCTACTTACAATTGGGAGCAAGTCTTTCTTCAGAACATTATGCGTGCATACATGACATTGTTTTCAGGGCAAATAAATCATTGAGCACTGAATATCGATCATACATGTTGCATTTAGAAGGTGCCAGTAACCCTTTGTTTGAGGATGGCGATTGGTAAAAGGGAACGACCCAAACTACCTGTTTTCCAAACACTGTCGGTTTGTGTGTATGTTTGTGTGTGTGCGTGTGTGTATTGGCAGGGATAATGTTGGCGTACATCCTGACTTTGATCGATAATGCCAAAATGGAGTAATCAGACTTGCTACCAACCATTCTTTTCTACGCATTTATTTCCCAAATCTAACTACTTTAAGATGGAAACATGTCTTCATTTATTGCATACCTATCCGGTTCAGGAAAGCTAGAGCGTAATTAGCAACAGATACACCTAATATAAATATATATAGCACCTTTAACTTAATGATAAGCCCTAGGGGCTTCACAAAATTGTTACACAACAAAATTAGACATTGAGTCATGGACGGAGAGAATGGGAAGGTGGCCAAAAACTTCGTGAAAGAGGTAAGCTTTCAGTATAAACTTTAAGGAGGAAAGAGAGATAGAGAGGCGGCGGGGTTCCTGACGGAATTTCAGAGAGCAGGTCCTGAGCAGCAAGATACGGGCACGAAAGGTGCAACAATTAAAATTCGGGATGCCCAAAATGCCATATTTAGAAAGATGGAAGATACCTCTGAGGTTTTTGAGGTTGGCGGTGATAACAGATTTAGATTGGTCGAGGCCCTGGGAGGATTTGCAAACAAAGAGTGAGGCTTAAAAGATCGAGGCATTGCCTGACTGTAATATGATGTAGACCAGCAAAAATAGGCAAGAGAGGTGAGCAGGACTTGATGTGGATAAGGACGTGGGTAGGAGAGATTTGCATGATCACAAGTTAAATGAGGGCAGAATGTTGTTGCTTGGATAGAGGTGCACTGGATTCTTAAGTCTGGAGGTAATAAAGTCCGGGATGAGGCTTTCAACGGCAGGTTGAGTCTGCCGGGGCAAAGTCGGAAAATGTTGTGGAGTTGGATTTAGGCCGTCATAGTGGTGGTGTCGACATGTGGTCAGAAGATCATCTCGGGATCAAATCTGACACTATGTTTGTAACCAGCGTTGTTTGGTCCCAGACAATTCCTCGGCAGAGAGAAAGAGTCAATAGTTAGGTAACGGAGTTTTGAGCAAGAACCAGGGACATGGCCCTCACGTCCTCGACATTTATCGAGAGAACACTTCTGATAATCTAATATTGGATCAACAGCTTGATCATTTAGCCAGGGCAGAGGACATGAGAGAAGGGATTCTGAGGTAGGGCTGGGTGTCATAAGTGTAAATATGAAAAGAATTACTGTGTTTTGGATGGTGTCGACGTTGGGCTGCATTCAGATTGGAAATAAAAATGGAGGAAGCAACAGACTCTTAGGTTGGAATGAACTAGGTGAGTGTAGTCCTAGTCAGCTAGAAGACAGTCAGGGCAGGGTGATCGGAGGATTATGGCTTTGTCAAGTCCATCAAAAACTGCAGATCGGCCGAGAAGGATGACGACAGTGTGTTACATTATCATAGAATGTTGTTAGTTACTTTGGTAAAAGCCACTTTGTTACTGTAGCTGGAGTTGAATCTTACTGAAGGGTTTCAAGCATGGAATTCTTGGTAAGGTGAACACAGATTAGGGAGGTGACATTATATTCAATGATTTTGGAGAAGAAGTAGTTTAGAGATGGGCGCTAGTTTGCAAGGACAGCGTTAAGGTTTTTTGTTTTCCTTTGGAGGAAGGTAAACAGCAGATTTAAAGACCGAACAATCTCACATGAAGGCAAATAATAACTAATAATATCAGCGGACATGGGGACCAGCAGGGGGAGTTGGGTGGTCAGCTATTCAGAAGGAATCAGACTCTGGAAACCGGAAGATATACTTTATGAGGAAGAAGTGGGATTATTAGCATGGATGGGAATCGGGGAGAAAGTACACAAATATGTGAGTTCAGGAGTAGGACACTGGGAATTTGTTGGGATCTCTGATGTATTTGAATTGGTGGAAAATTTATTTCCCGGGTAGAATGAGTTAGGGGTAGAGCATGGGAGGGGCATTAGCTGTAGAGTGAGCCGAGGAAATGATCAGAGTTGGCTTGATCTGTGATTCATACGATGCCACAAAGATCTCACGGGCAACGAGGTATGGACAATAAATGTTGCCTGGCCAGCGGCGCCCACATTCCATGAACAAATAAAGAAAACTACCAACACAGAGCAGTTATAGAGAAAAAAAAACTTTAAAACTAAACTTGGATAGTCCCATAGCTTGTTAATTTTCAGCTTTTAATAGATAAACTAAATCCATTACCTTTTATGTGTTCCCCATGTTCTGAGTTCGCGCTCCAAGTCAATGGAGCAAGTGAAGAAATTTCAGGTTGAGCTTCTGCGATTTATTTGGAGAACAGTATCGCGAGAGCGGCAATAGAAGCTAATCACATTCAATGTAGAATTCAAAAAACAAATGCAAAAGTCTGAATTCAAATTAAACTTTCAGCTGAGGTAAAAAAAAACTTTTCATGTAACCCAAAGCACTGCGCTGATTCTATGTATAGTTGAAGGGACGTGCTTGGGAACAGAGTGGGAGCCGGTGGAGCCACAAAATATGTTCCTTTCGAGCCGAGGGTTTGGTAACAGGAAAAGCTATTTGTACAAATACCTTCTTAAATCCCCTGTTGATTTTACGTATCCGTAGGCAGAATAATTTTCAACTTAAAGTAACAATGGATAAACGATGCCAATTGGATGATAGAAAGCTCAGCCCGCACCTTCTCAGTAGCAATTAGGGATAGGAAACAAATGCTTGCCTAGTGAGTGACGCCGACATCCCACGACAGATTTGTTTTTTCCCAAAAAAGTATTGCGTCAGTGATCTATTAAATGATTGGAGTGGCGTGTAATCTGTGTTGCCATCTCTTGTTATAGAGACGAATTTTGACCCCGGATTCTCTCAATCTGCCCACCAGCAGAGCCTCTCGGCGGCTGGGAGTACTTGTAACTCCTCTTCTATTCAACAAGTTGTCCAGCCAGATAGATGACTTGGCAGGGAGTAGGTTCCAATTCGTTACAATGAGATATTCAACAGCAGTGAGATAATCAAAAGCTAACGGACAGCAGGATATACTGACTTACCTGGAGTGCCAATGGCTACGAGCACTGGATAGTAAATATCCTTGATCTGTAGAATTATTGGCCATTCCATTCGTTTGAAGAATCTTCGAATCCTGCTCTGGTATTCAGTTCCAATTGGAATGTATATGAGCTCCTGAAGCATTCCCCTTTATAGAGTAATCCTGCCTAAGTGAGAAAAAAAAATGCGTAATACTGAGCGTCAGTTAGTGTCATTTAACAAACAAAGAGCGGTTTCCACTTCAATGCATCCAGAACGGCAATAGAGGCATTGAGAAGGTCAGTCCCACAAACTTCGATCACTAAAACTAAACAAAAGAACAAAACCCCAGAGGGAATGTGCCTCATTTCTTCTGGTCACGGAATATGTGGAAGATAATTCTCTGGGTCAGTATGGCGACGAACCAGCAAGGGAACAATCTAATTAAGACCCAATAACGTGCAATGCAAATGATATAATTAATAATCTTATTGAAAAAAAAGGTTCCTAGGGATGAGTGGAAATACAATCGTAGAAACTTACAATGAGTTGCTAAGTGAATTCAGTAACTCTGAATCAAGGATGATACAACTCAACATATCAAACCACGTTGCTTCGAGTTGCGAGCTGTCAAATGGATATCGGGGCACCACTTGAAAGGGAATGACTATAGAAACCAATGCTTACCATTAAAAGCAACAGTACACAATTTTAAATACACATGCATTGATTCAAGACACGACAGCCCCATCGAAAAAAGTTGCACAACGTGACTAACAAGAACTGTTAGAAGTATGATAATATCGCCAAACTGAAGCATAACCCTCAGGAATGATAGATTTTAAATTCAGCAAAAGAGAGCCTGCAATTGCCAGGGTTAGGTTAAAGAGATATTACACAAGCCAGTGACATAAATCAGTCTTTCAGAAAGCTCTGTAAAAAAAAAACTGTAAGAGTAAACGTTGGCCCAATGGACACGGGGAAACGTGAAATCATAGTAGGGAATGCTGAAATGGCTCGAAAACAAATTGGAAGAAACGTGAAACCAAATGTAAAGCGAATATAAGAAACTTGCAGAAATCAATGTCAGGAAATCAGTAAAAGTGTTGGAGACTTTTATGGGACTAAGAGGAATGAATCCTCCGGGCCTGCCGATTTGCATCGTCGGGATTTTTTTAAAAAGTATTTGCAAAAGTAATGGGTGAATTGGATTTGATCTTGGCGAAGTAATTATGTTCTAGAACCGTTGCCAGGTACGGTAATAAACATAGTCCCGTTATGAAAGAAGGACGCAGGGGAGAAAATTGAGGATAGTAGATCAGTTAGCTTAACATCAGTGCTCGTCAAAATGCTGCGATCGTTTAAAAGGGACGTGGTAATCGGACAAGTCATAACATAACTCACGCATGCTTCTTCCTTGAAATTTTAAGTCCCATCGTTCACATATGTTTTTGGCACATTACCTTTCTCATAATTTAATCCATTTCATTGTACTAATATTATCAGTATTAGAAAATCTAAACACGCTGCTTCGTCTAACTTCAGTGACCATTGTAACATCCTACCATTTCCTTGAAATTCAAACTACCTTGATTTATCTAAAACTGCAAATTCTCCACATCTCATATTCTAAGACTTCAGCCGCGTTCATGTATTTATCGTTTCAAACCTAGCATCTATTGATGAGGGAAAGCCGCCAGGCCAGGTGTCTCCAATTCAATTAAATCCCACACAGACAGAGAGAAACTACCCAAACCCCACTATTAACCCGCGTTTGTATTAGACCACAATAATGTTATGAGAATTATTATACTTTCCTGACATCTGGAATGCCCTCCCTTAATCATTGTGTCCTATTCCCTCTTTTTTTCCAAACCTACCTATTTGAGCAGGCAGTTGGGCATTTTGCCAAATACCTGATTCAGAAGCTTTGTTTCAAACGTTGACAAAAAGCAAACTTTTTAAGCGCCTTGGGGAAGGTGGAGTGGGTGTGTGCTCGGGGTGGTTAATTTGTCAAATGGGTAGGTTAATTTAAATTTATGTTGCGTTTTTCAGCTAAACAGACTTCAAATTAAATTGTAAGGATTCTTCAAAAGCAAAAATATCACTCCGCTCAGATCTCGGAGTGTGGAATATTGGTGATGGCCATTGCTGAACCTCTATGAATTGGTATTATCTATCGTTGCTCCCCTTTATTGCGTCTAACGCCACAGGCCCTCCACGTTCATGATGCCGGACCACCATCATCGATTGATAATTTGGTAATTTCCACGAGGTTATCAGAACTGCACACAATACTCAATCTGTAGCCTCAATAATGACTTACACAGTTCCAGAATCGCCTCCCTACAAGTATATTGTATGCTTCGTCTAATAAATGAAGCGATTCCACGTGAATTCTTAACCACCTTTTCTATCTGTGCTGCTAACTTCGGGTATCTGTGCACATTCAATCCAAGGTCTCTCACTTCCTCTACACCTCTCACTGGCTTATTATTAATTCTGTATTCTCTTAGACTTGTTTCTACTCCCCCACTGCATTACATTGCTCTTCTCCGGGTTGAATTCCATTTGGCAATTTCCGCCCATCTAACCAGGCTATTGATATCTTCCTGCAGTCTACAGTTATCCTCCTCAGTATAACACACAGCCAATTTTTATGTTGCATCAAAACCTCCTGATGAGTCCCTCTTTATGAATGTCCAAATAGCCAATATGTAACAGGAAAAGCACAGCTAATCAGATAGGTGGTTTGTTTTCAGAAGAGAAATCTGATTGGTGCAAATCCATCACCCCAAAACCGTTAACGCTGATGTTTACAGGATTTCCGTCGGTGCTCTGACGCTATTTTAAATATAAGTTCTCCATTCGCTCTGCCATGCAGCCTGATAAACAATTACCAATGATGATTGCAGCAAAACACTACAATGTAATTGAAAACTTTTCATTACAACTATTGACTGAAGACACATAATCACCTTGACTCAGAAGCCAATGCCTCCCCCTTCTAATTCCAACCAATCTCGGGCATTTAGTTATGAAGACACCAAGCAGAGGGTAAACACCCTGCAAAATAAGAGTGAGCTCCCGCCACAATGTTGCCCTGACACCTGTGAACTGGCGCTGCTGTATGACTGTTACTCAGATAAATATATGACTGTTACTCAGATAAATGTATGACTGTTACTCAGATAAACGGCGCTGCTGTATGACTGTTACTCAGACCAATCACAACGGCTGTCAACCTGTTATTTGCCCCTTTCCCAACTTGCTCTAAACGGCTTATGCAATTGATTGAGGTCCAGGTGCAAATATATTTCAATGCACTTGCAACTCCTCCATATTATAGAACCAAATTTAAATTTCAACTGGCACTCGTAATTCCTCGCCAAAGCCCCAATCGTGAGTTTGCACGACCTTCCTTCTAATTCGCCATGAAAATGCATATGCTTCAATTGCAACATCCTTGAGATACAGCAACATTTTAACATTGTTTTTACTTCAATGTTTGAAGTGTTTATCCTCTTTGGATTCAGCATCCTTCTGAAGGCAATTGTGAATGAGCAACTTACACTGCTCATGCGTGACATGCCCGCATCCCATGAAATAAATAGAAAAGAAGAGATTGCCTGAGATGTCAGTCTTCTGATGGTGAGAACTTGTACAGCGCGAGGTTTGCTTTCCACAGGATATTTCCAACTTTGCGAAGAAGGAGAACGTATCTGTTGCTGAACAGCATTGTGAAGATCGGACCATTCAGCAGCTCTGGGACAAACATATCCTTAGATCTCTCTGGTAACATGAAGCTTTGCCACGGCAAACACGAGAATTCCAGCCTCTGGGATATCAGGCAGCAAGGAAGAATGCTGAATTCTCCCCTCACAGACAGTTGAATTTGAAAACCACATGATCATACTCAGTAAGTTGACCCATGTGGTCGGTTAGCTCAGATGGTTAGAGCGTGGTCCTAATAACGCCAAGGTTTACCTGTTCTTGAGCAACTGTGACCCTCGCTTCGTCCATTTATAATTATAAAACTGTCACATCGGAAGAGCATTTCTAATTCAACGATGTTACTTTGTAGCGTCGCCGGTTGTGTTTTGTTTTTTTTCATACTTCTTGCGTCTGGAAAATTTCTCCCTCTTCCTCTGACAAATTTGTTATTCTTTTAACATTTCTGCGCCTCAGGTCTGTTGCTAACATGACAATAAACCTTTGCTACTGCACAGCGGACCACCGTGTCTGCACTAACTCTCCGAATGAGACATCCGCTGCTTTCTCCCCCTCGCCCTTTACATTATTCCTTTTGTGATAACAGGCTAACTCACTTTTTAATGTTTCATTTAAACCTGCCCCCACTAACGACAGGCAGTGCATCCGAGGCCGTAACTACTTGCAGCGAGAAAAAAAAAATGTTTTCCCGCATGTGATTTTAGCTTATTTTACCAACTAGATTCAACCTGTGCTCTTTCGATCTCGAACGTTTCACGGGAGGGAACACATTTTCCTTTTGAACACGGCCCAAACCCCTCATGATTTTCAATACCTCTATCATTTCAGCAGCCAACGATTTCTCCTCCGAGAAAAAACAGCGCTAACTTATCCAATCTATCTTCATAACTGAAGTTGCTCATTCCAGAAGCCATCCTTGTGAATCTTCTCCGCCCTCTTTGCAACATCCTTAACATCTTCACATCCTTCCTCAAATGCAGCACCCAGAACAAGACGGGATACACCAGCTGAGGCTGCAATAGTGCCTTATACAAATTTCATTTTCCTTATCTCCATTACAACATTCTTTGTGCCATGAGAAATGTTGTCTGCTGCCCTGACAGGCAATCGCTTTCGAAGCGACCACACAACCAATGGATCAGGTCTAAGCTCTGAAGTCTTGCCACATCGATAAAAGAATGGTGGTTGGTAATTAAACAACTAACTGGAAGGGGAAGCTGCGCGAATAAATAAAGGCCTGTTCACACAGCATCCCAGATGTTTGCTTGACCATGCCTTGCTTGGTTTGGCTGCATCAGCAGTCGGTGTTGCACTTGGAACCTTTCAGCTTCATTTACCAGCGAAGATCATTTCATGCTTATGTCCATCCTTGTGTATCTCTTTGTTGCTATTTTTTTCTTTTGGGCTTGTCTAGCAGGTCTTTCTGGGATGTGTCTATGTGATTAACAACTGAACAATTCTGTCGGCTATTTCCGCACTTGAAATATCATACAATGGACCCCTTCCTCTGCATCTGCTGATGAGGATGGCCATGGGTTCTCAAAGTTGGTCAAAATTGTCCGTATATTTGCGGATCTTTTAGCTCTTCTGCTGTTAATCCTGACATGTGCCGCCTGTGTAGGCTTTCATTCACAATTGCTAGGCGAATTTTAATGTCTGGCTCAGAAACACGTCAATCAAGATTTTTGAATTCGGGTGGTAGGTCAGCTGCATCTGAATTCAATCTGGGGATTTTTGTAGATGTTTTGACAAAGTCCGTTTGACCTTCCTTCTTCTATAGTACCTGGACTGATTCTCAGTGTGGCCGCTTTTGCTGACTTTTCTCAAGTTCTATCAATATAATCACAACCTTCTCTGGCCTGATTTTTATGCAGTTTGCTTTATTTTTTCTTCTTTCTTTGACTCTCTCTCGCCCACTATCAATCCGGTCCACGCTCTGGTCAGTCGCCTTTCTCGACCGACCTAGTCTGGTGCTGGTTCTTTTCACACACTCTGCAACTCACTGAACTGACAGGCCATCCATTTCAATCTAACCATGTGGGATCTGTCTGCTTCCTTGCGCTTCATTTGAACACTATCTGACTCTGCCTTACAGCCTTTTCTGTACAGTCAGCACACTGTCTTCTCAACGCTCTCCGATCTGTGACTCTCTTTAGGTCTGATCAAAAGGTCCAGAGTTACCTCATGCCATGTAGCATAACTTGATGCTGTTCACCAATTGTATCTGTAGTTCATCTTTCTGCCCGGCTGTCCGACTACAGCTGAACACCATTTTGTGCTTTTATAATGATTAATAATCGCCATTAAGATGCTGGGTAAATGCTTTGAGACATGTTGTCCCATTCAATTATACGTTATCAGCGATCGTGGTATGATGGTGAGCAGAGCTGCTTTCCAAGCAGTTGATCTGGGTTATTTTCTCAGCAATCACTATTTGTTCATTTTAGATTTCTGAGTTCAGGAGCTCCAAGTAGCAGTTGCTCCTGATGAGATGAGATTTTGCTCTGAAAATACACGCGATTGTGATTCAAGCAAAACAATTTGTTATCTCCATTTATATAAGAGAGGAACAAAGTCATGGAGGGATTTGAAAGTGAGGTTGAGGATTTTATTATTTGAGGCATTGCGGGGTCAGGAGCTAGTTTTCTAGGTCAGCAAACACGGTGGTGACTGGTTTGGTTTCATATGTTTAGAATTGCGATATATAAGTATTTGTACAGAGGTGGAAAGCTCAAAGGCATCACAGCTGTGCCTTGTTCTGCTCACAGGCAGCAGTGAAACTAAGACTGTTTTGCACAGACCATTTCCCTTCTAGTGAAGTCATGCTGCTATCCCTTAAAGGCAGATTATAAAACCCGTGCACATTTTACCCTAGAGTAAGAATAGGTTCAGTCTGATTTCTCAGGATATCATCTACTTTGCTTCAGATAAAACAGAAATACGCAAGGAATTGAAGACAGCATTCAAAGTTTCAAAGGAAACATTGAGATAGGAAAGAGATGAAAAACTGCAATAATTAATCTCAAAAAAGGAAAAATGCGGAAAAAACTCGGCAGCTCTGACAGTTTTGGTTAGCGGGTCTATTATTTAATCCTTCGATAGACCTACCCTTAAGTCATCTACCCTTCATCTGTGGGAGCTGATAGCAGCACTTCCTGTTCTTATTTCTGATTCCCAGTGTGGGCAGTCTGTCGCTTTCTGAACAATGCAACAATCTCTGTGCAGGAAACGACATTCAAATAAAGAATTAGGAAGCAGCAGAGGGAAAACATTCAGAGAATTAGTGAATTTTACTGAATCCGAATAATCCTATCCACAGCTCCGCATTAAAGTTCAGGGAAAAGCTTCATTATCAGCAATGAGGAACAAGCCTGAGTTATGTTTTAAATGGAAGATAACTGGAGGTTGTAAATCATTGCATTTGAATTACACCTGCATGTGCTTTCCGTGCAAGATCTCACCGAAATGGATCAAATAAATCTCCGACTGTGGGGTTTCTGATTTGAGAAAGAAAAAAAAATCAACAAACTGTGATGTGGGGAAATTGAACCAGAGTTAGCTGCTTGGAAAGCAAGGCCACTCACCACTATCCCGCCATCGCTCAATTCGGTACTTTCACACCAACAAACTGCCCCAAGGCACTTAAGAAGAGCGTTATCATTAACAAAAAAAGATGATGCTCAGCTACAGAAGAGGAAATTGGGTCAGGTGACAAAAGCTTTCACAATGAGGTAGATTTTGAGGGTCTTCCTAACAACTAGAGAAGTGGAGGGGTTTAGGGATGGAGTCCAGAATTTTAGACCAGGACAGCTGATTGCACTGTCGATGCTGTGGAGATTAAAACCCAGAATGTACAAGATGGCAGTAGAACAAGAATCTGGAAGTTTCCTTGGGCTGGAGGAGGTTACCGAGAAAGGGAGGAGTGAAGTCATGGAGAGATTTTAAAGTAAGGATGAGGGTTTTAAAATTGAGGCATTGACGAGCCAGGAGCCAGTGTCAGTCAACAAACACGGGGGTGATTGGTGAACTGGACTTGGTTCAGGAAAAGTTCCAGGTAGCAGGATTTTGGATGAGCACAGGTATATGTCGGGTGGAAGATGGAAGGCCGGCCTGTGAAACACTGGATTAGTCAAGTCTAGAGTGAACAAAAACCTGGATGAGGGTTTCAGCAACAGATGAGCTGAGGCAGGTTCAGAGTTGGCTGATGTTTAGGATGTGCAAGTACAGTGTGTTCATCTGAGAACATTCTCCCAGTCTGTCTAATATCAGGCAGTTCTATCAGGGATAATGGGGTAAAAGGCATGCAGCGTCAAGCAATATTGTTCAATATTAAGGTTGGAACTGTATCTATCTCTGGATAATTATGTCAGTGCGGGAGTTTTCACATTTCACTGTAATCAGAAGTTGAACAAAATGTCCCAGACTATGGCCAAGGACTGAGACCCTTTAAATCTGACATTTGCCCCTTTAATCCAGGCACATGACCAGAGCAAAAGGCCAGTCAATTGATGTAGGTCCCATTCTCTCTGATCCATTGCTTGTGGGTATATTCTCGGGAAAGTCGAGGGTGAGAACATGATGTGACCTCTCTGGTTGAGGTAAACTCACCCAATGGAGGGACGGTTCGACAAGCACTCGCCCACTTTTCATCTTCAGACCTGCTGTCATTTGCCATTGTCCATGCCCTCCAAGGGACCAAAAATGTCCCGCATGAGATTTCCAGGATTAATAGCTTCAATGGAAAGAGGAAAGTCGTTGGTTGATTTATCTTGTTCCCCAGAGGAATCCAAGGGCTATAAACTCAGGTGTCGTGGAGGGGACGGAGGAGCAGGGGTTGCTTGGGGATGATCCACGTCAATTTCACTACATTCAATGACAGATTCTCTACTCACACAACTGTTTTCAGATACCTCAAACAATTCATCATAATGTGCAGGGACCCGGCATTCACACACTGTAGTCTAAGCTGCTGATCTGTGAAGTGCAGCGTGGGACAGAAAATTCTTACCCAGCTTGTCACACAGATGACATGCTCGTACCTTCGCCCTGCTGTTCAACTGAGCCAGCAGTCTATTGTACACTATATGCCGGATGACATTCTCCTGTCTCACGGCTTTCAATTCAGCCAGTAGCACTCGGTAGCTGAACTCTAGTATGTATGGAAGTGGATAAAGTGGTGTTGGATCTGCGATGCTGGACTGTGCATGTGCCTTACAGACACATGTAAGTTCAGCTGTTACCAAGTGAAGTCTAGCAGAATGTGGCTGTGAATGCAGCTGGTGAGGGGCTCTGTATCTCATTGGCCTGACGTGGCTGTTTTCATTCTGACTGGGGGCTAAACTTTGAGTCTCAGCCTCCTGCTGCCTTTCTGCCTTCCCTCTGGCTGCCTCACTTGGCTCATTTCCGCTGTCACTGTACAGAGTGTTCGTTTTCACGAATGCTGACCACCGCTCTGTGCCACTGGTGGGGGTTGACATGGTCCTGGTGGTAGGTGTTTGTACGTCCTCGCCATCCTCCAGCTTGGCCATTATCCCTGCAAACAACAGTCGACTAGTCTACAATCCAGGCCCGAGTGAGTGACAATGCTTCCCCTTTTTCTGTGGTGAGTCATCCCTTTTGCCATGGAGTCCAGCGGCAGGAGGCTCCAGCTGGTCCTTGGTCTTCAATATTTTCACCTTCTGTGCTCTCACTCCTGCAGCACGGTCAGCAGCAGCGTCGAGCTGCAGATCAATACTGTGCTGGGCGGTCTTCAGCTCCTTCTTGTACTGCAAAAGTAATATTTGAATGTCTCCAAAACCAGTCAATTCACAATGAGTAGGATTGAATACAAGGGTTCTTTGTTGATCGCAGCTATTAGTATCTGCCTCTGTAACACTGCAATGATCATTGCTTGTGCTGCACTCTGCAGACAAGAACATAAATCATGTACCGGAGTTCACTGTTGCAGGTGGTCAAATTGATCCTGTGAGCGGAGATGGCTTGTACCAAACAGATAGCCTGGAAGTCCACCGTCTGCAAAGTTCCCAGGAAGCAGCTGGCCACCAAGGCATCCCGGAAATGTGCCCCCTCCATTGGCGAAGTGAAGAAACCTCATCGCTACAGGCCGAGAACAGTCGTGTTCCAAGAAATCTGCCGATGCCAGTATTCCACAGAGTTGCTTATCCGCAAACTGTCCGTCCAGCGCCTGGTGAGGGAAATTGCCCAGGGCTTCGAAACTGAGCTGATGTTTCAGAGTGCGTCAGTTGGAGCTTTGCAGGAAGCCATTGAGACCTACTTGGTTGGCCTGTTTGAGGACACCAACTCGTGTGCCATCCATGCCAAAAGATTGAACGTAATGTCCAAAGACACTCAGCTGGTACAACGGATCTGGGAGCAGCGTGCTGAAACTCTTTGCTTCATTACATTAGCTGCAGACTATTTTGAAGTGACATTTAAACATTTTCTAAAAAATACCTGGACTGTGGGTTTGGCTTCTTGTGGAGGCTGGGCCTTTATTTTGTATTTTTGTTAGTTTTGAGTATTGATCGTGACTTAATGAGGAAACGGCGAAATATTGTGTAAATATTCCTTCGAACTCTTGGCTCAGGACCCAAAATAAACATAAGTATCTTTAAAAAAATGAAATGCTCGGAGTTTGACCTATACATGCACGTCTAAACGGAAGTATTGCATAATTGATTGTGCAGAGTGATTTTTGAAGCAGTTTTCTGACTAGTTTTACACTCTACGTAGTTCGCCATGATCCCAGGCCTATTCACTAACCTCGCTTTTCCCTGTCACTGCGGCCTTCACTGTTATACAATAGGAGAAAATGAAGATCACATCTTGCCACTTTATCTCAAGACCTTCCCCAAGAACATCCCTCGCCACTTGTATTTGACAAGGCACATCCTCTCTTCCTCTCGATCCTTCTTGTCACTCATGGCAGACAGCAGCTCAATCCTGGTCAGCAGTTCCACAATCCAGAAACCAGACATTACGTGAGGGTCGCTGCAGCCGGATCTGCCTGGGAGGCCAAATGCGCGGCAGCAATAAGGTCACTGATGTCCAGATGGCCAATAGGAATAGTAATAATAGTAGACAAAGCCTATTGGAACCTGCTGAGGGACTGAGAATGGCCAATGGTCAGAATGGCTCCAATGGTTAGAAAAGACTGAACATTAGTGGCGGGAAGTAAAAAAATCTGGCAACACATTATGACAAGGATTGGTGACGATACCAATCTAGAGATTTGTTTGATCTGTATTGGAATGCAGATATTTCAACACCAATATCAACTGGGTGTAAGTATTAAACCTCAAGTGGACATTTTGTCCACTCTAAACTAAATTGAAGAAAACATCTCCTTATATGCGGGGATGGCACTGAGAAAGGGTGGAAACTGAAACAATTCCTGAATAAAGCATGAGCGGCAGATGAAGAGTATTCCACATTTGAGATAAAAAGCTGTAGCGAGGATCATCTCCCGAATGTGCTGGAGTTTTTGCAGGACCCTTGAGGTGAGGACTGGCCTGTGGTCATTTTTTCTCTGCACTCCATCTAGAAAACATGGAGTCCAATTTCTAGCCCAGGATGCACCATGCAGGCTGACTCAGTACAGAGCCGAGTGCTGCATTACCAGCGGCCTCATCGTGTGGAGGAGGTTTCAAACTGCAGCAACCATGCGCCCCGTTTCCCTAAAGATCACATTCTGAGGATGAAGCGGAGAATTGTATCAATATCACAGCCCTTACATGTGGAAAATTTAGGTTAACGGACCATTTATTTCAAAGGATATCCGAAAAAAAAATCAGTGTAGATGTTTCAAGCCAGTTCTTCCCTCCTCTCTCCCGCTTACCAACTAACAACAACTGCAGGCTGGTGTTGCTTCCCTACTCCCACCCGCTATCACCATGCTGTCCTGGCTCCCCCTCCCCTATCTCCATGCTGTCCTGGCTCCCCCTTCCCCGTATCCATGCCATCCTGGATCCCCCACCCACATCTCCATGCCATCCTATCTCCCCCTTCCCTTTCTCCATGCCGTCCTGCCTCACCCCTTCTCTTCCCCAATATCACAATAATTGTTTGCATTCGCCACTCGTCCCTCTCTCGGGATCCACATGGTCCCGGCCTCGCCCTTCACCTGCACCAAACTGAAAACATTGCTGCCTCTCCCGGCTCAGGCCTGAGGCTCCATAGTCTCGCATTCTCGGTCTCGCTGACTCCTGATCCACATGGAACTGCTTCAATTACCGATCACAAGCAGAAAAGGGGCACCGTCCAGCGTAGGAAGTGGAAATGCCCCTGGGAGCAGCAGGTACTGGGGGAGTGGCCTCTGGACCACACAAATGGTTTTTAATGTGACCATTCCTGTGTGGCTGGGAAGAGCAGATGCCATTCCTCTCATACTGACCGTCCCAGGCACAGGCTGCATTCCCACTTCCTGTCCCAGAGCAAGAGGGGATTAGATGATGATTGGAGAACTAAGAATGCGCGGGGTTGTGAGGAGAAGGCAGGTGAAATGTTCATGTTTTAAAATCCTGTAAAAATTGTGGTTCATTCTGCTATCGCTTTCAAAAATTACCGGCGGGAATAATTCCCCATTCACAACATTCTAAAAGTGACAAACAAGACTTGAACATGTGGCAAGGCTGTAAAGTAGGTACGAAACATTGTAGGTCGGAAAGTAAGTTGTGAAGAGGGCGTAAGGATCTAGATATGTTACGTGATTGGACAAAGTTCTGGCAAATGGAGTAGAAAGTGGTAAAAAGTCAGGTTGTCCATTTTGACAGGACAGACAAAAAATGGGCACATAATCCAAACAGTGAGAGATTGCAGGTCTCTGAGATGCAATGGAGTCTGGGTATCCAAGTGCATGAAGCATTTGGTTTCTGTGTGCTGCTAAGCTCTCTAATACCATTGAAAATTGGACAGTCCAGAGTCCCAGGCTAGATCCTTCTTGTCTCTGACACCAAGATGGCTGTTTTTGAAAATGTCTCATTCGTTGAAAACGGCTCAGTTTCGACTTAAACCTCTTTTATTGCTGCAGAGGTCGCACTCTCACCCATTTGCTGACTTGTTCTCTACTTTCCTACTGAAATCATAAAATCAACTAAATCTTTCTGTTTAACTCTCACTTCAGAGGTGAGTAAGTATTAACTATTGCACGGTCACAGCAAACTCGCTAGCGCCCTCACTCCTCCCATGTTTCTGCAGGATTGCTTTCTGAAGATGGGCTCGTAAACAGCAAATGTCCTGTAGGCAATGGTTCCAAATTGAGCATCCAAAAAGGACAGGTCGATTTTTCATTGTTCCCTGACCTTTTCCCCACCTCCATTTCCTTTGTTCAGATGCTGATCAAAGTGAATTGCAGAAAATGTTGATTTCAGTTTCTGATTTGCAGCGGAAAACCGCACAGGTGGTATTTAGTCCCACACTGAATGCTGCTTGTTCATGAGTCAGAGAGTGAAGGATATAGAATCAATCCCACATCCACAGCTAGTAACAGAGATTGATATTTACAGAATCAATCCCACACCCACCGATGGAACCTAAGACTGATATTCATCGAAACAATCCCAGACTCGCAGATAGTGCCAGGGATTGAAATTGATATAATCAATCCCACAATTACAGACTGTATCAGAGACTGATATTTCACAATCACAGACAGTACCAGAGACTGTTATTCATTGAATCCATCCGCACCAACATGTATAGAAAAGCATTTCAGGGATACGGGGAGTGACAGTGGGTGAATTGTTCCTTTAGAGGGCAAGCACAGATTAGACAGCCCGAATAGCCTCTTTTTGTGATGTAGCCATTCTATGAATCTAATGGAAAACAGTCGAAGAACTGAGTAGCTCTCGTAGTTTTGAAGCTTTGATCGCGGGTCTATTCATTAAAACATCTATCAAGCGGTAATTCGAAACCCAACTTCGTCTCTCCACAGATGATGCAGGACCTGCTGTTTGTTTCCAGCACCTTCTGTTATTATTTCAGATTTACAGCGTAAGCAGTCTGTCACTTTATGAACAATAAAACAATCCCTGCGCAGGAATCGATATTCACATAAGAAATTGGAAGCAGCAGATGGAAAATATTCAGAGAATCGCTGAATGTTTCAAATCCGAGTAATTCTATCCCGGCTGCACACTACAGCTCAGGGAATACCTTCATTATCTTCAAGAGGGAATACACCTGAGTTACATTTTAAAAGGAAGATAAGTGGATTAGGGCAATAATTATATCTATATTAAACCCGCCTGTGTATTCGGAGCAAAATCTCACCAAAACGAATCAAATTCAGCTCAAGCTTGGGGTATCTGATTTGGGAGGTTTAAAAACCAAGAAACTGCGACGACTGGGAATCAAGCTCGAGTCAAATGCTTGGAAGACAGCTATGCTCACCGCAATACCACCATCTCTAACTGCCGGTATTGGCACGTAGCAATAAGTCACAAAACTCTTAACAAGATGGTTATATTTACAAAAGAAGCAGAACTTATGCTGAGCCACAGAAGGAGATATTAGATCAGATGACAAAAGCTTGGTCAAAGGGGAAGCTTTCAGTTAACATCTTCAAGATCGGAAGTAGCTTAAGAAGTGGAATAGTTTAGGAAGTGAATGCAGAATTTTAGACAAGGTCAACATCAAGCACGGTTGTCAATGTGTAGAGAATAAAATCCCTTCACAAGTTGTCCGTGAGAAAGTGCTGCTGAGGTGCCTTGTGCATTCCACGTGGTGTAGGTACACCCACAGTGCCGTTAGCGCTAGGGCTGTTGGGGGGTGGAGGTGGGGGGGAGGTTTCTAGGGTATTGATCCAGAGGTAGTGAAGGAACAGCGATATGTTTCCAAGTCAGAATGGTGTGAGGGTTGGAGGTGAACTCCCAAGTAGTGGTGTTCCAGTGCATGTGCTGCCCTTGTCCTTCTAGATGGTAGTGTATGTGGGTTTGGAATTTGCTGTCCAAGGAGCCTTGTTAAGTTCCCACATTGCATCACCTGGATGAACAACACTGCTGCTACTGTACTCTCGTAGTGGAGGGATGTTGGGTGGATGGAGTGCTAGGCAAGCGTTTTATCTTCTCCTGGATGGTGTCAAGCTTCTAGAGGGTAGTTGCTGCACTCACCAGGCTAGTGGGGGGTATTAAAACATGCTCTTGACTTGTGCCATGTAGATTCTGGACAGTCTTTGGGGAGTCATGAGGTGAGTTACTCGCCGCAGGGTTCCTCGCCTGTAACCTGTCTTGCAGCCACTGCATTTGTTTGGCTAGTCCATTTCAGTTTCTGGTCAATGGTATCCCAGGATTTGGATAATGAGACAGTCAGTAATGATAATGCCATTGGACAATGTCAAGGAGCAATGGCTAGATTCTCTCTTGTTGGAGATGGTCATTGCCTGCGCTTGTGTGCCACGAATATTACTTGCCACTTGTCAACCCAAGCCTGGATATTTTCCTGGTCTTGATACATTTGGACGTGGACTGCTTCAGTGTGTGAGGATTTGCGAATGGTGCTGATCATTGTGCCATCATCAGTGAACATCCACATGTCTGACCTTATGATGGAGGGAGGGTCATTGATGATGCAGTTGAAGGTGTTTAGGCCAAGGGCTCTATCCTGAGGATCTCCTACAGTGATGTCCTGGAACTCAGATGATTGACCTCCAACAACAACTTACCTTTGTGATGGTATGACGCCAACCAGGGGAGCGTTTTCCCTCTGCTTCCCATTAACTCCAGTTGTGCTAGGGATCCTTGATGTTGCACTCGGACAAAAGCTGCCTTGATGTCGAGTTCAGCTCCTCTCATCTGACCTGTAAAGGAGATAGACATCTTGAAGAAGGAAAAAATACACTGTATAAATCAAGGCAATAGGAAAAATTGAATCCCTGAAAAGAAAAAAAAAAGAGTGCAAGAATCAGCGAGATGGCAGGGAAATGATAGTAGAAGGACAGAAACGATCGGCCAGATAGCCCATTCTATGTTTATACAAATCTAGTGTTAGGAAACTTGAACTCCAAATGTAAACTCCTGAACCCCGGAATCCCACTGTTGAATCGGCACTGCTTCCACTCGAAGTTCCATATAACCCTGGTGTTTCCTCTGTGTGGTGTCTGTAAGAAAATGAAAAATAGGAGCAGGTTTATCATGTGTCTCCCGGCTTCTCAAACATTCCAGAACTTCCTGGTTGAATATCCGCCTTAATTTCCCTTCCTGAAAATTCTCAATTCCTGCTGCCACCCAGCCCCATAGCAGATGAAGAATTCCCAATGTGTTTGCAGCAAAATAGTGGAATATGGTTCATAACATCACAGCCTGGTGCCGTTCATAATTTGGCACTGAGGTTTTGTGTGTGATATCTTGTATCACTAATGCAGGCGATCCTGAGTTCTAATTTCAATGGCACTTTTACTTTTTTTCAAATCTACCAGACGAAGAGCTGAGCATTTTTAATCAGGGGAAAGCATTTAGAATGATGTGTGAATATAAAGAAGAATGATAGGATCAGAATTCGCTTTAAACTGAGCGTGCACTGTTGTGCTGAAGCATCATTCTAATGAACAATTGGGTTTTTCTGGTTAAACGAATGAGAACCGCTTCTGGGTTAGAGCAGACATTATGCAGGACATCCCATTTTCTTTTGCTCTTTGACCTTGATCCGGCGTACACACCTTCACAGAGAGAGATATTACGGATTAATCCACGAATGTCTCAAGGGATTTGAGAAGTAATTGTGGCAAAAAAAAAGGCTTGAAAGGCATCTCCGTCAACTACTATTTATTTCAGTAAATTTTGTTCCCCTGTTTCATGCCAGCTGGAAAATGTCCTTGACATGAATCTCAGTGAAACAGGGGGTGACCATATGGCATTTGTCAATGTGTCGGAGAAGCGGATTGGGCCACTATGGAACCCATTCCATGGTAACTGGTACAGAACCCCAAGGTAGGATTGCTGCGATCCCCGCAATACATGACAGCTTTTTTACTATTGCTTCTTTGATGTGAAAACCGCTGGTATGGCCATCATTTATTTGTGGAGCTTCCTTTTCCAGTCAGTGTTTAATTGTCCACCACTTTTCCCATCTGGATGTGGAAGGCCTGCAGAGCTTATGTCTGATCCGATGCTTGTGGGGTCAATTCGAAAGTGATTGGCTGAGAGGGCAGGAGGCAATGGTTTTCACGACACTAATACCAAAGTGTGTCATAATGGGAATAAGATAAACAAGATATGTAGAAGGCTCTGGTTCAGCCTCAGTTGGTGCATCCCACCCGGTTCTGTTCGATTCTCTTTTGGAAGGATGTGAAAATGTGAAGGATGTTGGAAGGAGGGCAGAAAATGTTCACGAGAATGCTTCCTAGGATGAGGAGCTTCAGTTGTGAAGACAGATTGGCGAAGTTAGGACTGATTCCCTGGGAGGAAAGAAGGTTGAGAGGAGATTTGCTAGAGGGATTGAAGATCCCGAAAGGTCTGGAGAGGTTGGATGGGAAGCAAGTGTTCCCATCAGTGAAATTATTAAGTTCGAGCTAGCAATGTTGTTCAAAAGAAAACAAAAGAGTCACGACGGAAAAAAAATCACATATCTTTCTCGTGGAAAGTGGTTAAGTTCTGGAATGCACCGCCTGACAGTGTGGTGATGTTAGGTACGAGGGAAGCATAAATAAGAGAGTGAGACTGTTTTCTCGAAATGAAGACCGTCAATGCACGGAGAAGGCGGGGATTGGCACTAAGTGAATTGATCATTCAGAGACGATAGGTCGAATGACCTTCTCCTGCGTTGTAATATTTCCGAACTTTTGTGATTGTGGGAGTATAATAAGGAAAGAAAAGGCGTCTCCAGGTGAGGTGTGAGTGGCAGCACAGAAACGGCCCGAATGCAACATGGAGAATAAAGAAAGAAGTGTCACAAACCAAGCCAACAGGAAGAAGAAAAAATACACTCTAGGAACAACATTGATGCAGATATTAGGATCTTAATTTGTTGAAATCAATGTTGAGACCAGAAGGCTGCAGATTACCCAGTTCGAAGTTGGTCTGTCATCCCTCGAATTTTGCTGCTCTTGAGGCCATTTAGTCCCTAGAACATGTTCAATGATCTTGTGTCTGATTGGTGACTATCGCCATATGCTCGCCTTTGACCCATAGCCCTTAATATCCTCTAACAAAGCTCTTGCATTCTTAGAGTTAAAATGCAACAATCGCTCAAGGATTAATTTCCTTGTACTGAAGAGAGTTCTGAAGTTCTGCGACCCTTTGTGCATAGAACTGTTTCCTACTTTCCATGCTGGAACTCCTGGCTTGAATATTTTCACTGTGGACCTTAATCCGAGATTCCCAGGAAACTGAAATACATCTTGGATTGTTTTTATGTTTCCCTTAGCATTTCAGAATTTTGGATCAAATCTGCAATAATCACGGGGGAGGATTCATTTCTAGGATAGCCACTGTCTTCGACATAGGGACAGAGCTGTGTTTTGGTGTCCTGAATTGAGGGCGTTCGGACGAAGCTCAAGAGGCACACAGAGTTGCGGATCAAGAAAGCTGAAAGATTGGCGAAAAGAAAGTGAGAGGAATATGAATGGCGTTCAAGATCTTTCTCCAAGATGCCTTCAGATTGAAAAGGAAAGTAGGACAGAGACTGGAAAACCGAAATTAACACAAAATTGTGGAAATATTCAACAGTTCATAAGGCATTTGTAGAGACAAAAGACGAAATGTTCAGGTCGATGATTTTTCTTTTCAAAATGGAAGACAGATGTAAGTGTAACAGGGATTAAACCAGTGGAGTATGGGAGGAGGTGGGATGTGCAAAGGAGAATGACAAAGAAGGTAGAGAGCAGGGGGAGAGTTTCCATTTACAAACAAATTGTAGTGGCTGTAGGAAAGAAATAAAAAAAGGGGTGTCCATCTGTGATTGTGAATGGCTGCTAAACAATGGCCCGAATGTAACATGAAGAAAGTGAAGAAAGAAATGTGCCCCAACAATATTGAGGCAGATGTTCTGATCTAAAATTGTTGAACTCAGTGTTGAGTCCAGAATGCTCTCTCCCACCCAGTTGGAAGGCCAGGGGCTGTTCCTCGACCTTTATTCTTGTTAAGACCCTTTATTCGCTGTAGCATGTTCTGTCTTTTTCTGTTTGTTTGGTCACTACCTCCATATTTTGGCCTTTCCCTCATATTTCTTAATAGCCTCTTTTAAGAAAACTATTTGAATCTCAGATTTCAAATAAAACAATGGATGAAACATTTATTGCCGAGTATAGACATTCTAGCTCCCTTTGTGTGCAGAACTATTTTCCAATTCCCGCAGAGAAATATCTGGCTTTAATTATTTGACTGTGACCCTGGGTCAGTGGCAATAGTTTATGGACTGATCTTACCCGTTCAACGTTATAAAGAAACTGTACAGAATCCCTCCTGCCATCATGAAGAAAGACTTCAGTAAAGGGACAGTCAGTTGAATAAATTTAGGGGCTGAGCTGCGGTTTAGTGAAAGAAATTGAAGAGGTTTAGGAGGGAGGTCAAGGGGCAAACAGAGTTACAGTAAAAGAAAACGAAAGATTGGCGAGGAGTAAGAGAGAGGAATATGAATGGCATTCACCATCTTTCAGATTTTCACAGAATCACAGCGCAGAAGAGGCCCATCGGCCCATCGAGTCTGCACCGGCACGTGAGAAGCGCCTAACCTAGCTACCTACCCTCATTTACCAGCACTTGGCCCATAGCCTTTTACCAAGGTGACCAAAGTAAAGAAACCTAGGGTTAGCTTCTCGGATTCACAAATGAGACTGAAGAGGTGGTTCAATGTGGTACTGTAGGGGTGCCGCCTTCCTTCAGTTACCTCAGAGGCGACGATGAAATGATACCTTCTCTCACTGAATTCACTTTGCTTCAATTCCAATCTGGATTTAAAATGCTTCATAACCCAAAAATTGACATAACTTTTGAATATTAGAAATTGAGTTGCTCCGTGGTCAAGACAATTATATTGTGAACAATTCCTCTTGAGACTAGTGGCTCTATTTCTCAATGATAAAATGTGCCGATAGTGAAATCTGCGCATTTAATACTCACACTAAACTTCCAGGAAAGCTTCCTGTGTCGGCGATCGTCAGGCTTCCGATTTATTTCTCTATTTCACCGTATTTATTTTTATCAGGATTATTGTTTTTCTAAGCTTCCCTGCTACTGGCGTGAAACAGGCTGGCCTGCAATAGCAGTTTAAAATTTCTCCCATTTTTTTTGAATTTGTATCTAACATTTTCAGTCCTCCACTCCTTTGGAACCAGTGGGTGACTCTCTCTCTCTCTCTCTCTCTCTCTCTCTCTCTCACACCAAATCTCGATTGTTACCTGCCCTTCTCTCTTACAAATTTTCACAATTGCACTTTGCGGTTTTATATATAATTGATTGTTTTTACAATTAAGCTCTTTTGATTGAGTCAGATTTATGAGAACACTATATACAATATAAATACGATGAATAGCTTTGTATTATAGTTATGTAGATGAATGTTGCTTACAGTATTCCAGATGCGATTAATTTTGAACTCGATATCTGAGTCAGGAGGGTACAGAAGACATTTGTATGGTGGGCTGTCGGCGAGCTCCTGTCCAATATTTTTGGTAGAAACTGTTTGTACAGACTTCAGTCTGGATCGAATTGTTTAGATGACAATTTACTTTTGAATTATTAGATTACTAATCCAGTTGCATTACAAGAGATAGAAGCCATCCAATTGGCATAAACCCTGGTCTCTCTGATCCACTGCTTGTGAGCATGTTCACGGGAAAGTCAAGGATGAGGGCATGATGTGACCGCTCAGTATGACCTAAGTTCACATAATGGAGAGAGAGTTCCACAAGTACTCACCCCCTTTTCACCTTCAGGCCTGCTGTCGGAGCCACCATTACTCTTCAAGGGAGCAACAATGTGCCGCATGAACTGCAGCTTTCCAGGAATCACAGCTTCAATGGAAAGAGTAAAGTCACAGATTACTATCTATGTCTACCCAGAGGAATAGATGGGTTTTAAATTCAGAAGTTATGGGGTTGGGATGGTTAAAGAGGGGGCAGGAGTGTTACACATTAATTGCATGACATCCAATTGCAAATCTCTACCAGGGTTAGTGGTGGACAGTTCCAAGTTTACAGAACACCGTTTTCAGGTCCCTCACACAATGCATCATAATGTGCAGCAATCAAACACTGTAGTGCCGTGTCCATGCCCAACTGCTCAATTGAACCCACTGCCTCTCGTTCTCTGTATGCAGGTTACCATTCTCCTGCCTCAGTGCTTCCATTTTACACAAAGTCTCTCGTAGGGCCAAGTGTGCTTGTCCATCTGCCGCACCTCGCAGTCTGAACCCTTGTATGTATGGTGGTGGGTAAAGAGGTGTTGGATCTGTGATGATGGGCAGTCCTTGTCCATTTCGCACCCATGTATGTTCAGTTGTTACCAGGTGATGCTCAGTCTTTTGTGGCTGCGAATGCAGCTGGTGAGGGGCTCTGTGTCTCATTGGCCTGACGGGGCTGTTTTCATTCTGACTGGGGTAAACGTTGAGCCTCAGCTTCATGCTTCCTTGCCCCCTTCCCTGTGGCGGACTCACTCGGCTCCTTTTTGCTGGGACTGTGTGCAGTGCCCGTTATCATCAATGCTGATCATTGCTCGGTTCCACTGGTGGGGGTTGACATGATTTTGGCTGTAGATGGTTCCTCCTCCTTCTCATCCTCCAGCTTGGCCACTTTCCCTGCAAACAGCACTCAGCTAGTCTCCAAACTAGGCCCGGGTGAATGACACTGTTCCCCATTTCCCTGTGGAGGGCCACTCCCGTTGCCATGGAGTCCAGTGGCAGAAGGCTGCACACTGCCCTTGGTCTTCACATTCTTCACCTACCGTGCGCTCGCCCCTGCAGCATGGTCAACAGCAGCATCCAGCTGAAGATCAACAGCTCCTTCCTTAACTCTGCAGAATTAATATTGGAATGTCTCAGAAATCAGTCACCTCACAATGAATACGATTGACTAAAATATTATTTGTATCACGCTTATCGCAGATGTTAGCATCTGAATCTGTAACAGTGCGATGATCACTGCCGTGGGCTGCGCTGTGCAGTATTGAAGTATTGAAAAAAACAATTGCGCAGGCTGAATTGTAAACATTTTTCTGGCCAGTTTTACATTCTAACTTGTTTGACATGTTCCCAGGCCTATTCCTTTGTTTAGTTTCACCCTGTCAAATGGGCTCAAATTCACCTTCTCTGTGCTACAACAGAAGAAAAAGAATCCTACCATTTACTTTCAAAGTTTTCCAGAAGAACATCCAGCTTCGCTGCCGTTTGACCAGGCCCGTCCAACCTTCCTCTCTATCCTTCTGAGCACTCACAGCAGACAGCGGCTCGATCCTGGTCAGGAGCTCCGTGATCCAGAAAACCAGACATAACTTTCGGGTCACTGCGACTGGCTCTGCTGGGGGCGCCGAGTGCTCAGAAGCAATAAGGTCAATGATGTCCATACGAGAGGTCCTGATATGGCTGAACCGGATGATAATAAAAGCAGATAAATGTTGTAAGAACCAGCTGATGGGGTGAGAATTATCAATGACAGAAAGGACTTAAAATTAGTGGCGGGAAACAAAAACATCTGGGAACACTAAATGACAAGCATTGGGGTGACTGGTCAATTTTTTGTGATCTCGATTGGAATGCAAATGTTTCTAGGCCATTTTTAGCTGGATTTAATTATTAGAATTCAAGTGGGTGAAAACAGTCTATCTACTCGTAACTGGGACACAGTCTGTCCACTCTAAACTTAGTTCAAGAAAACATATCTGCATTTCCAGAGATAGTACTGAGAAATTTAGCAAACTTTTATAAAGTTTGAACAAATTTCGAGCAGCATTTGAAGAGGCTTCTACAGTTGAGATAAAAACATGTAGCAAGGAACATCTCCCGAAAGTGCTGGAGGTTTTGCAGGCCCCTTTGTGGTGAGGATTGGCCTCTGGTCATTTTTTTTTTCTTGCTCTGCATCCAGAAAGCAGGGAGTCCAACTTCTAGCCCAGGATGCACCATGCAGGCTGACTCAGCACAGGGCCGAGTGCTGCATTATCAGCGGCCTCATCGTGTGGATGAGATTCCAACCTGCAGAAGCCATGTACCCCGCCTCCTTAAAGATCACATTCCAAGTTAAAAGCAGAGAATTATCTTACCTTGAATTATCCAGTTAACGGACCATTTATTTCAAAGAAAATCTGAAAAAATCACGATGTTTGCCTCAAGCCAGTTCTCTCCCCCATCTCACCGGTCACTCCTGCCCCCACAAGCCCACTGCCGCCGGACCCTCTAAACCAACTCCTTGTTGGCCTTGCTGCCATCCACCCACCCCCTATATTCGTGCTGACCTGGCTCCCCCTCCCCATTTCCATGCTGGCCTGCCCACCCTTTCCCCAGAAGCTCCGATATAGCCCACAATCTCTCGCATTCTCAGCCCCACTTACTCCCGATCCATATGGAGCTGCTCCACTTTCCAATCACAAGCAGAAATGTGGCACACACTAGCACAGGAAATGGAAATGCCCTTGGAAGCAGCAGGTACTGAGGGAGTGGCCTAGGGACCACGCAAAAGATTTTTAATGTGACCACCTTTGAGCGGCTGGAAGGAGCAGAGGCCACCCCTCCATTACCCACCTTCCAAGGTAAAGGCTGCATTCCCACTGCCTGTACCGGAGCAAGAGGTCATGAGATGATAGTTGGAAAACCATCAATGCGTAGGGATGCGGGGAGATGGCAGAAGAATGGACCTTGTTGAAATGTTTATGTTTTAAAATCCTTTCTTGATTGTGATTCACTCTGCTATCACTTTCAAACTTTACCGGGCAGGAAAAACTCCCCATTCACAACAATCCCTGAGCCGAAACATTTCTGAAAGCGACAAATGAGACTTGAACAACTGTCAAAGTTGATGGGGAAGTAAGGATCACACAAATGGAGGTAAGAAAGTTAGTGATGAAGGGGAAGGAAGGATATAGATAGGTTACGTGATTAGACAAAGAGATGGCAAGTGGGGTGTAAAGTAGGAAAATGTGAGTTTGACCATTTTGGCAGGAGTAAAAAAAGGGGCACATATTATAAACGGTGAGAGATTGCAGAGCTCGGAGTTACAGAAGGATGTGGGTGTCCTACTAGATGAAAGATTGTTTTCCTTTCTACTGTTAAACTGTCCAAAGCCATTGAAATTCGGACAGTCCAGTGCGCCAGAATGGTTGCTCTTGAAAAAGGCTTCATTCGCTGAAAATTCTTAGTTTCATTTCAAAACTCTTTTACTTCTGCTCTGGTCACACTGTCTCATCCATTCGCTGACCCGCTCTCTTCTTTTCGACTGAAATCTCAAAATCAACTCAATCGTCCCGTTTAATTCTCACTTCAGAGCTGGAGGCATAGTGATCCTTTAACAGGGAAATAATTTTGCTTCACACAAGAGGGGCACAGAAATCAGGCACTGTGAGCAGACACAGTAACACCGGGACAACATTTTAACCCACCAGCCCCTTTCACACACTCCCTCTTGCATAATGTTCACATCTGCACATTCACAGGACAAACTTCTCCCAGATTGACAGTTCCAGGGATAGGCTTCCCACTCAGCTCAGCCTCTGCTGTGGATTCTCCGGGGTTACTTGTAGTTTCACAGCTCTGCTCACAGTGTCTGTTCCCAAGATTCAGGGGCTGAAAAGCATCACAGCTCTGGCTGGACTAAGACAGGTCTAATTTTACATTATTAGATTATTTACAGCCAGCAATATGTTTAATTAACATGAAAATACAAATGTCATGCTCTGGCCCTTCAGTAAGCATATCCCACGTTGCTTTATAGGGTAAGGGAGAAAATGGAGAGAGGGCGGAGTGAAAGACAAAGTCAGAGTGCGTTCAGGCAGTGAGACACAGTCATGCAAACTATCGGTTGAAGAATACATTGTTCAAAACAGTTTTACGAAGGTACAATTGGAATGGGAGAAGATGCTATCTCATTTCTCACTGATATTTTACGGGAGAAAAATATTTCATTAATCACACACTCAGGGTCAGTGCCAGAGAGTGACCTAAAGCCTCATATTTAACCCCTTTTCCATGTTGTAATATCTGCAGTCTTGCAGGTCATAGTTGCTGGGTATTGCTCTCAGTAGCAGAGTGTTTCACTTTGATTAAATGAATCTGGTGGTGTCCTGTCAGATATTTACTATTGCGCGGTCCCAGCAAATCATTACCTCCCTCATTCCTCCCATGTTTCTGCAGGATTGCTAAATGAAGATGGCCTCGTGAACAACAAATCCCCTGCAGGGAATGATGCTAAATTGGAGTTCGTAAAGGGTCAAGCCTCCACTTTTCAATGCTCTGTGATCTTTTCGCAATCCCAATCCTTCTGCTCAGATAGTGATCTAAGTGAATGGCAGAACATGTTGATTCTACTTGCTGATTTACAGCAGACATCCACGCATGAGGTATTTAGTGCCACCCGAACGCTGATTGTTCATGAGTCAGAGACTGAAATATAAAGAATCAATCCCACACTCACAGGTAGTGAGTGAGACTGAATTTTCACAACTAATCCCACAATCATAGATAGTACCAGAGACTGACATTGATAGAATGAATCCCACAATCGCAGGTAGCACCAGAGACTGATATTTAAAGAATCAATTCCACAATCACAGATAGTGCCAGAGACTGATATTGATAGAATCAATCTGCACTCAGATGAATAGTGAAACATTGCAGGATTACGGGGAGCAGCATTCGGTGAATTGCAACTTCAGAGGACCAGCACAGTTTGGGCAGCCCGAAAAGCCTATTTCTGTGTTGTAGCTATTCCAATTTTCAACTGGAAAATACTGGAAGAACTTAGTAGCTCTGGCAATTTTGACGATTCGATAGCAGAACTATTCGGTAAAACAACAATCGACCTGAAGTGTGAACCCGCCCTTCATCTCTCCACAGATGCTGCTGGAGCACAGATGAGTGTTTCAGCAAATATTGTCATTATTTCAGCTTCACAAGTTGAGCGATGTCCCGCTTTTTGAACAATAAAACAGTCCCTGTGCAGGGATCCATATTCAAATAAGAAATAGGAAGCAACAGAGGGGAAACATTCATATAATAGGCGAATTTTACGAAATCGGAGTCATTTTATCCCTGCTCAATGCTACAGTTCAGGGAAAGCCTCCACTATCAGCTCAAGGAATAAACCTAAGTTACATTTTAAATGGATGAGAAGTGGAGGTTGGAAATATTTTTTTTTTTATAAAAATTAAACCGGATCTTATTTTTGGAAGAGGTTCACCGAAACAGATCAAATTCAGCTGCGCACTTCATATCTGAGGGGCTTAGAAACTAACAGAATGCGGCGGCCGATAACCGAACCTGGGTCGATTAATTAGAAGGGAACAATGCTCACCACGATATCACCATCACTGGCTGCCAAGGGCGAAATGGATCGGAAAGTTCCAAGCCTCTTAACAAGGCCATTATCATTAGAAAAGAGACCGCAACGTTAATGTTGAGCCACAGAAGGACTTATCACATGGATCAGAACAACTGGATCCTCCCCTCCCATTCCAGGTTCCTCTCCAGCCTTAAAACGGGCCTGTTGCGGGCAGCAGGACTTTCAGCTCTTAGCTCATGCTGCAAAGATTAGTATTTATACGCCTGCCCATGCTGTCCTCTTCTACAGCTAATTTCAATTCTCTTAATTTGCCTACTTGAATCAGACCATTTAGGACTGCATTTATCCACCGTGTAGTCACCGCTCTCTTTTAAGTAAACTGCAAGCAAATAATTCCTGTCGGACAAGTGCAAGTGCTGAGGCTCGTCGATTGCTACTTGCTGGATCCAGTTACTTGCCTCACTGGTATTCACACCCTGCTGTCTTTGACCGCACGTCAAGTCTGAAGTATATACGGTCATCATCCTTAATGTTCTAATCCTGTCACATGAAGCGCATGCTCGATTTATAAGCGAGGGGTTCTGCTATTAGTTTGGGAATTGGTGGTGCATAATTATTAAACATATAAAAGAATTGGTTTCCACCCGTGTGCATGGAAATAAAATTAATTTTGTGCCTGTGTTCTCTGGGTTTTGTGACTCAACCAAAGTTAAGAACGACTGACTCCCTATTCCTGCTTTACTCAAGGAATGAGTACCAAATTGTTCCATGGTTCCAGAGAATGAACGTCGAGCTGCAGTGGCTATAAGCTGAATAAGCATTCTATGTACCTATATTTGACAGAAGTATTGCTCCAAAAAATCTCTGGTGTAAAATGCCAGAAGCCAGAAGCAAATTTTCAACCTTTGATTGCAGCAGTTTTTTCAGTCATTTGAACGGTAGAAGCAGCGGAAAATGAGGTGGAAATGTGGACTCGAGTTACCTCGTTTTCCAATAGGAGGAAGGGCACCGCCTTGAATTCAGCAGGACCAGGAAACAATAAGATTAGGTGTCAATTATCTTTGGAGCTGGTTTGGACACTGAGGAGGGACTAACTCTTCTATTACAATTGGTGGATAGGTTTTATATTGAAGATGATTTTTTAGAAGTCTACGTAGCATGGTCAACGTTTGATAAATTTGCGATGACAGAGCATCAGTCCATGGAAGAATATATTCTGGAGTTTAATAGGTGTTATGAGAGATTGACAAAGTTTGCCCTAGATGTTCTGACACTGTGTTTCTATTTAAATTACGAGATTCTACCCAAATTTAACATATTGCAAGCAGCGACGGGGTTTCCATTTAATGGAGGAGACTTAGAAAAAATGGCTACTTTCTTAAAAAAGAGGGCGGGAATTCATTCATTTCCGACCATTTTCAGTTCAAACGCAGACGCTTCTGCATTGATTAAAAGTATGGAGGCCTCCATGATCGGTGAATTTCGAGATCGACTGAAAATATTTGCTAGCATCAGTGCAACTTCAGAGTTCTGATAGGCAGACTGAAGATGGTTACACGTTTAGCCAATTTTGGAATTCTGAGCAAAAGTGGGCCTGGAATGGCAGTGGAGACGCTTTAACCCTAGAAATTCATGGGGAATGATCAACAGTTGTTTGTTGTGATTCCCAATATATTATCCAAAGCACAACAATCGAGTCTTTTAGGCAACATGTGAAATGGAGAAGACCGATGTTGAGTATGATGATGACTGTCCTGAGAATTTGCATGAGTTGATGGAAGCTTGAGGCGGAGATGAGCGTTTTGGTAGATGTGCAGTGCTGCAGGGCCATACCAGATTCTGCCTCACATATGCATATGTTTTGTGGTGTAGAGACAGAATCACAGAATTGTTACAGTGTAAGAATTAGGCCATTCGGCTCATCATGTCTGCAGCGACTCTGTAAATGAGCACCTTATCTAATGCCATTTTCCTGCCTTCTTCTCGTAACAGTGAAATTATATATTTTCGAAGAAAGCACCCAAACCCTTTTGAATGCCTCGACTAAACGTGCCTCCACCACCCCTTAATGCAGTGCATTCCAGACCCATCCACGCATTGTTTAAAAAAAGTTATTTTCTCGTGTTAGTTTTGTTTTGTTTTGTATCATAAATATGTGGTCTCTTTTATTATATTCCTTCCACCAATGGGAACACTTTATCCTTAACTTCCCTCTCCAGTCTCCTCAGGGTTTTGGATACTTCTATCAAAGATCATCCCAGCTTCTGTTATCCAAAGAAAAGTGTTTCAATTTCTCCTACCTCTCTTCATAACTAATGCATGCTACACCTTATTCCCGTAAACCTCTACTGCTCTCACTCTCTCTCTCTCCAATGACTAAAATCCTTCCTAAATGCGAGGCCCAGAGCTGAAGGCAGAACTCTAGTTGAGGTCTAACTAGAGCTCAACGTAACCTCCTTACTCTTGTACTCTATGTTCTTATTAATAATGGCAAAGAAACTTTATACTTTACTAACTGCCCTCTCAACCTATCCTGCCACGCTTAACTATATTTACACATATACAACTATATCCCTCTGCTCCAGAACCTCCCTTGCACTTGTATGCTTTACTTTATATGCTCTTTTTACCAAAATGTTCCGGCTCACATTTTGCTACTATGAATTCATCTGCCACTTTTACACCAATTCCAACAACATGCATATATCCGTCTGCAGCTCTAAACTGCACTCCCCACAGTGTACAATGCTTTCAAGTTTTGTATCGTCCGAAAATGTTGAAACTGTTCCCTGTACACCAAAGTATGGATCATTAATATTGTTCAGGTGAAAGGAAGATGCCATGTGGACGTCTGGGGAATTCCAACACAAGCCATCTTCCAGCCTGAAAAATATTCATAAACCATTACTATCTGCTTCCTGTCACGCAGCCAATTTTGTAAACATGTTGCTACTGTCCCATTTATTCCATTAGCTACATGTTTTTCTCACATGACTGTTGTGTGGCACTGTATCCAATGTGTTCGGGAGTCCATGTAGATCAACAGCTTTGCCTTTATCGACCCTGTCTGTTACTTAAAAAAAAAACTTCACTAAGTTAGTTAAATATGATTCCCCCTTCATACGTCTATGCTGGTTTCCTTAATTAACTCACCATTGTCCACCTCTATTAATTCTGTCACTAATTGTACTTTCTAGAAATTTCTGATCAGCGAATTTAAACTGACAGATCTGTAGCTTATTCTCTTGACGCTTCTTTGAACAAGGGTGCATTGTTTGCAACTTTCCAGTCATCTGGGACGATACTTGAATCTATATAAGACTGAATCTTTATAGCCAGTGCCCCTACAATTTTTACGCTCGCTTCCCTCAGTGTTCTTAGATGCACCTCAAACGGTCACTGTGCCTTGACGACTTCCAGTGCAGCTGACCTAACTAATACTTCCTCCTTATCAATTTTAAACCTTTTAGTGATTTTGTACCTCCTATTTCACTATGGCCTAGCCAGCATATTCTTCCTTCATAAAATCAGATGCAAAGCATTCATTTATTATTTCAGATGCCCTGCCCTCCCCGCAATCCTTGGGCCCAGCGTGTAAATCCTCTTTCTGGTCCCTAATCACCCCTGCTCCCCTTCTGCAGAGGTAAAACTTATGATGGATCAGGGATTAGTTGTCGATAGAAAATATTGTCCAAGACGTGTCAGGGTGTCCGCGCAGTTTGGGATGTGTAACAGCCACCTAAATTCATTGCAGCGGACATTGGAAGTTTTGGGACCTTAGCTGTTTACTAAACTGGCGCTTCTTATTGCAGTTCCTGCCGTGCAACGGAGGTAAGGCCAACACAGAGAGGTTTTAGTCCACTGTTGTAACATGTTAATGACTATTCTCCACGTACCCTGAGCGGCAAGCGCGCTGCAATAGGAAGAAACAATTCTAAACCCCGTGGGAAATCAGCAAACATTAAACACATGACACAAAGTGGGACAAGGTTTTCTGATATTATTTAAATAAAACAACATATTGTCGTGGCAGCAGAAAGGGTACATTCAAACCTGGAACACTAGCGAAAATGTAACTATGGTCAGAATAGGAAGAGTTGGTTTCATTCTGCAATTTTTTTATCAGTATCAGAATAATTGTCCAAGGAGGTTTCACTATCTTCTTCAGCTCTTCCCTGAATGTAGTTTGTGTAGCTGCATAAATACATGTGTTTCTGCAGGAACTCAAATGCATAAGCATTTGTCCAGTTTGAGTGGCGATGTATGCAGGAGCTGCATAATCGGGTCCTACATGAATGACCACACCACTGACTAGCG
This sequence comes from Carcharodon carcharias, assembly GCF_017639515.1. Classification (NCBI taxonomy): domain Eukaryota; kingdom Metazoa; phylum Chordata; class Chondrichthyes; order Lamniformes; family Lamnidae; genus Carcharodon; species Carcharodon carcharias. The sequence goes on along the minus strand of NC_054484.1, from coordinate 116,736,168 downwards.
AGCAAATGACTGTTGTCAGCCACAACAGTATAAACGTTCCCGATACAGTGAAGAGTAATATGATCGATTTCCTTCGGTTCTGTATTTCCGGATCACTCTGATTCTCGCTGCTGTGACCCCGGAGCTCCTTACGGGCTCGACTGGCTACTAAAATCCGTCTGACTGTCAAACAATTAAACACTAATATCAAAGTGAAAGGAATCCAAGTCAATAAAATACTTTGTAGCCAAGTGAATGTTACACCAAAAGGTGATGCATAAAAATCTAGGCTGGGTTGGAAGCCCCAGTGAACATTGTTAATTATTCGCTTAGGTTCAAATGAAAACCAAAAGGGCATGCACTGTAAACATGAGAGGACAGAGATTGCTATTAGATCTGTCACAGCAGTTCTCACTGTACAATACCTTATCTTAAACTTGTGACTACAGATGGATACAAATCGGTCAAATGTGAAGGAGATTCTAAACCACACCGTTAAATACAGGTTGACATTATTTGTGTACATTATGAACTTGCAAATGGGTGTATGGGACAGGACTATATGTGGAAAATGCTTACTCAGGATTTTATACACGAGAATATTATTGAGCATGACCAGTAAATCGGCTGTTGCTATGGACACCATATAGAAAGAAATACATTTTGAAAGGCCGCAATTTCCTCTGGAGAGAATCACGATTTCATCAGGTTCGCTGTGGGAAAACGGGAGAGAACTTAGGTAACTGGACACTCACAAACACTCCACTAAATATTATAGGAAATAGTACTGTGCATTTCTGCCTAGCGTTATATACACGTATCCGATTTAGAATATTGGACAGTGTTCCTAAATTTCTGAAATAAATAAACGAATATGCACTCTGTGCTTATTTTCAAAGGCAGCATTTTTGAGACGGCACCCTAGCTGAAGCAGAGACCGGACCAGGTTTCTGGCGGTGGGATCTACACATTGGACACCAGACTTCTGAGAAATGAACCTGAACATGTAATTGGTCAGGAAATGGAAACTGATTAGGAAGTATCAACAGACTGGGAGATAGGATTTCAGTCCGTGGTCAAAAAAAGCAGGAGTCTGAAAAATTCAGTTGCTTTTCAGCAGAAGCGATGCAGGCACAGGCGCTATCGCTGAATCTGTGAATAGGAGCAATCTTAAAAGACAGAAACCTGAGACAATGTGTGAGCCAACCAGACAAGCTGAAGAGCTGGGAGTTATTTTTTTTTAACCAGAGCTGATCATGCTGTGTACCAGAGAGCCAGTGAATGGTGGGGTGACAGTGCCTCTGGGAAACCTCCGCCATCAGGAGTGTTGTGACCCGAGTGAAAGATGCTACACAGAAGTAGGCCTTGTTGATTATTATCATATCCGTGGAGTTTGGATGGAGTCAAGTGGCTGTTGGAGGCCACTTGAGAATCAGACCGTGCGGGAATAAGAGTAGCTGAGCACTGCTGGAGCAAGGTGGAGTTGTGAAAGACACTGGGACTGAACACAGAGCCAAATAATTGCTGAGGACTAACCAGGAAATGTGTCAGACCTACCATTGTTGTTTCAGCTCCTTCGAATATAATAAACGCTTTCTCCTGAATACAATTATCAATTAATTATATATTTTTGTCTAAAGTTCGATGTTTTACAGTAAATGTTAAAAGAAATGAAATCTTATCCATTGTTTCCTTCCATCCGAGTCGTTTGAGAAGTTCGGTTTCATCAGGTAGTTGATTCTCAAGTGGCCTGTAACTCTATGGACAGGGACGGGAATCGGCCGTCCTCCGGTAAATTTCAATCTGATGTTTTCATGGTGCTGAGAGAAGGGTCACTCGAATTCAGTCTAGAGGATGGTTACGGAGAGTCGTCCCAAGCAGCTGCTACTCCCATTGACACTTATGCATTGATCTCGCAACTAGAGCTACTGTTGACTTCGTTTAATAGTGTAAAACTGGCAAAATCTGATCAACTATCCGTCATACATATGTCTCGATGCCCTTTCAAAGACCATCGCCACTGGAATTGGATTGATGCTTAATTTACATTTATACTCTACAGTGCAAGTCACCCGTGAGTGCCTCACAGAGACAGTCCAGTTACCGATAAAAAGTTTCGTAAAGTGGAAAATGGGATATTTCTATAACTTGTTGTATTAAACGGTAAAGTAATAAACGTATTTCCTGACATACAACCTTCCTATCATCAGGCCGTCACCGTGTGATACACCGAGTGAACTTGATAAATTGCCACTGAGGCTCCATGTTACACTAAGTAGTTTTGTTACAACCGCCTCCTCGAAATTATTTGGAGATGGAAATCTCGGGAAGGACATCAGATGCCTGCGGTGATCACTAAAATTTGCAATCCATTACAGGAAGCAATAAATTGAAATAAAATATTCAGCTGAAGAAAACAACTATCCAACTGAATTCAATACATTGCTCTTTGCCTTTTTATAATGGCTCTGAAGGACCCGGTCATGTACTAAACGGGAACAGATGGATCCGCAAAGATTCTTTGCGAGGGAGGAATGAGGAGCAACTTCCTGTTCCGCAAAATATCTTCCCGTCCCCTGCTGCGTGGAGGACGCTGCAGCACTTGAAATTATCACTGTAATGTCGACAATGGACAACATGACATATGAGATTGTTAACATGGACACATTCTTAAATGATCTATGAACTGTTGGAGTGGCAGCAATTCAAACCCCCTCTCCTTCAGGGTGAGGAGGAAAATTAAACTCCAGGTGCCCACAATCTGACGAACAGAACCACGGCTCACAGGCCCTGTGAACAGCTATATTTCCCGTTGATATTCAGCAATCCATCCCGGTAGAAATATGACTGGGCAGTGAGACATTCCCACAATCAGCCACATAATCACTAGCAGTGAAATACTCAGCAGTTCCCAGGCAACAATGACTTACCGCGAATACCAAAGGCTGCGAGAATTGGGTAGTAAATTTCGATTATTTGTAGTATCGTTGGCCGGATCATTTTTGTAGCAGAATTCGATAGATCACTCAGTTTTCTGAATTGTATTAAAGATTCGTAAATGTTTCCCCATTTATAGGGCAATTCGTGTCGCGGTGACGAAATCGGCTTACACAGTAATTCGTTTTAGTTATTGTCACTTAACAAACATGCGAGTAATTTACCTCTTCAGAGACCCCGGTACGTCAATGGAGAAATTGACCAGCTGAGTTCCAGAAACTTCGTCATTTAAATTAATGATCGGGAAGCAACCCCAGGCGGAATTGTTCTGTGCTTGCCCCCCTTGAGTGTGGAAAGGAACACCCCTCTGTACAGTGTTGGATTCCTGGGGCTTCATATTATTCTTTTGCGATCTTGATTAATCCATTGCAGAATGTAAACGTGCTATAGACTGTAATTGTTAAACTTAAACTTCCTGTCTTCTGTGGCGAAACCTCGTGATGACTCGGCGTTTTTATTATTGACGGTGATATTGCTCTGACATTACGAATACTGGCGATGTCCGATAATTATGCTATTGTTATCAGTCAGCTACTAGTCATTATAAACTCTAACATTAATAGAGGGAAACATATTGGAAAATAATCCGTACTGCTTTTAATCTATCAATATCAATGCAAACTGCACTCAAAAGGGATGCCCTGCTCCAACATTATTAGATGGGAAATACAAGCAGAAAATGCTGGGAATGCTCAGTAGATCCTGCAGCATCAGTGGAGAGTCAATCAGAGTGAATGTTTCAGGCAGCGGTCAGCATTGACTTTTTCAATTTCAGGTTTCCAGCATCGCTGTATTTTGTTTTTGGATTATTGTTTTTGATATTATTCTAGAATTCTCACGGTGACTCTATCCTAGTGTTGATGGTAATATTGGCATAACATTACTGGTGGTAACCCAACTGTGGGGTTACAGGACAGGATCCTGGTCAGCTCCTACTCGTGATTTTCTTTCACTAACATTACTGTTGGTGAGGTCTCCGTAACTTTTCTTACGGTGAATTTAATATTACTGAGCAAGCCCCAGCACGAGCATTAATAGTTGTGTCCGTCCAGAGAACCAAAACAATATTTCGAGCTGTAACTCTACTCCAGCCTTATATTTGAGGCCACGACGCTATGTTATTCGTGATGAAATCACTCAAACATTTGTGGAGGTGATCCAGTGCCTCCAAGTTTTTTTTCTTGTTTTGGTTTATTTCCTTCCTAAACCAGATCGCCGGATTATAAGTTAAAATTCCGCATTGCCGTAATTAATGCAATTATATTTTAATCAATACTCTGGGTGAAATGGGAAAGCCTCTATTATATGAAAGTGATGATTCTTGCAATCCTCCATTTCACATTTGGAGTATTTTTTAATGCTTTGGTTAAGTATCACGACACACGAACTTTTGGGCATAACTAAAAGAGGAATAAGGAACATTCTCAGATACATTGAGGTTGTAACTGGGCTTGGAGAATGAAAGGGTGGTACTACATTTCACTGACAATTTGTTGCTAGATCAGAGCAATGTATTAGTCGCTCAAATTTAATGCAGGAGGACACTTTTTATCCTTGATTATGCACAGTTGAGATTGACGTTCACATCGTACACACAAAGCGGAGCCGCAAAATGAAACGGCACGTCAACCTTTGGAGAATATCACTGCTTCCAATTGGTGAGACACCGATTGTGTATCACACCAACCGACAACGAACAAAACAGTAATAATTCACTTAAGCACAATGGATTTACGAACGACAATACTCGCTTTCAAGAGAGGGGCTACATGTAGCTATTAATCTAAGAGCAGATGCAAGGGACAGCTGTACCTATCTGCCAATAGCAATCAGTCATCCGAATTTAAGTTGTGTTCGCAGCACTTGTTACTGGCTTTACAGCATCGGAGGCGACGCTTCTATCAATTTCTGCTTCAATGTAATTTTCATTGTCAACCCGGCAGTGACGCATGTAGCTCGTAAACAGAGAGCCCGCCTTGCACAATTATCATTGCCCGCAAAACAGGCCACAGCAAAGTAAGAAAACTGGTATTTCACTCCCCCTAGGCTTTGTTCTGTAACCGATCAAGAAAAGAGAGCGGAATGGTATCGTGCGGTGAGGCGTGGAAGCGTCAGCAATTTTCATCCCGCATAAACATACAGGAAAAGACTGGCCGCAGCTATCCTTACAGATTAAAAAAAAAATAGAGAATCCTGGGAATACTCGACGGGTCTGGCAGCTTCTGTGAAGAGAGAAAACAAAGTTAACGTTTTCAGGTAGATGACCTGGTCAGAACTGACAGATTTATTTCGTTTTTGTGGGGAATGTGCCGCAAGTTTGATTGCCCAAAAATCAAGCTGAGGAATTACTTACCATCGCGATCAGGTTTCTAGGTTGCTGGGAGGGGGGTGGGGGGTGGGGGGGTGGGGGGGGAGGTGGTGGGTAACTGGGGTACGTGGAGAAGGTGGCGGGGCGGGGAAGTTCGAGTCATGTCTTAAATTGTGTGGATCTATAAAACAAATTATTCCCTATTGGCTGTGTATAAATAATCTGAAGTAAATGATTTGGATGCACTTTATACATGAAATGTGTGCTAATCCATCGGAATGTGCCTGTCTTCCATTGTCCTGATTCTTATGTGTAGTGCAATCAGTTATTTTGTCCCCAGTTATTGCGTAGTTTGGGTAGCAGGGCAATAAAGCAAGGTTATCCATAGAGTTATAGAATGGTCATAGCACAAAAGGAGGCTATTCAACACATTGTCTCCCTGCCGGTTACCTGCAACAGCAACTCAGCCAGTCCCACTCCTCTGCTTTTTCATGTAGCCCTGAAAATATTGTGTTTCAGGTAATTATCTACTGCAGTTGAATCTGCCTCCACCACATACTCAGCCACTAGCTTGCAGATCCAATACACTTGTTGCATTAAGAAATGTTTCCTCATGTTGCCTCTGGTAATTTTTAGAATCAGTTTAGTGTTCTCGACCTTCCACCAATGGGAGCAATTTCACCATTTTCACTATCTAGATCACTCATGATTTTGAGCACGTCTAAAAAATCTCCCCTCAAACTTCTCTTCTCCAAGAGAAAGAGCCCCAGCTTCACTCATCTATCCACATATCTGAAGTCTCCAACCCTCGGAATCATTCTCGTAAATCTTTTATGAACTCTTTGCAAAACCTTTGTTTAAGTTGAACAAGTATTTCATGAAGGTTCACAAGTTAGTGCCTTTGGTACTCTGTGCTCTGATTAATCAAACCCAGGGTTTGGGGCCTAGAGCTGCTTTCTCAAACTGTCCTGACAGCTTCAATGATTTATGCACATACACACCCAGGTCCTTCTGCTCCTGCATCCATTTAGAATTATGCCCTTCATTTTATGTCACCCCTCCTCGTTCATTTGACCAAAATGTATCACTTCGCACTCCTGCACATTAAAGTTCACCTGCCCCGAGTCTTCCCATTCCACCAGCCTAGCCATATACTCTTGAAGTCCATAATTATCTCCACAAAGTTCACAATACTTCCAAGTCTTGCATCATCCTCAAATTCTGAAACTATGTACTGCACACCCAGGCCTAGGTTATTGTAGTAGCTCAGTTACATACAGCCACCCCGGCACAGCACCAGCAGCACACCCGTACCTCCCACCATCACCGCCCCCCCCCCACCCCGCCGCCCCGCCCTTACCACCCCTCGGCCCTCGCCACCACAGTCAGAAGTAAATAAAATTTTCTGTAATTCATGCTTTAATAGTCTTGAATTCAAATATTCAGCAGTGTTATTATGAAATTCTAACTATTCTAACGACTTGTGGTTCACAACACATGGTTCGAAATGAACTGTTTCAGGGAACTGATCATGTTCACTAAAAAGCATAGTTTTAGTGACATTTGGGGGCTCAAATGATTAACACAGAGGGAAAGAACATGAGAGTCGATTTAGAAATGATATGGCCAACTCGTTTGATTAGAGCTCATGCATCTCAAAATCTCCCACTTCATCACTGCATTTGTCTTAGTCATAGTGTCATTGATAACTACATCAAGTCGCATGTATATAGCACCTCTAAAATAGCTGATAAGAAGGACTTTGGACTCAGCCAAAAACACCGGTTTCAAGTGCCACTCCAGGGTGTGATGGCCGATAATTATTTTTATTTCATTTACAGGATATTTTCTTCACTGGATCGGCCAGCATTAATTGCCCATCCTTAACTGCCCTCGAGAAGCTGGTGGAGAGCTGCCTTCTTGAACCACAGCAGTCCTTGTGGTGTATGTATATCTTCAGTGCTGTTAGGAATAGAGTTCCAGGATTTTGACCCAGCGACATTGAAGGAAGGGTGATATATTTCCAAGTAAGGATGGTGAGCGGCTTGAAGGGGAACATCCTGGTAGTGCTGTTCTCATGTAGTTGATACATTTGACATTCTAGATGGCAGCGGTCGTTTGTTTGGAAGGTGATGGTTAAGGATCCTTTGTGGATTCCTGCATTACATCTTAGAGATGGTACACACACTGCAGTTACTCAGCTTTGATGGTGCAGCGTCGTAATATTTGAGCATGGGGTTCCAATCAAGCGGGCTGCTATGTACTAAATGTTGCAAATCTTATTGAGTATTACTGGAGCTGCACTCATCCAGGAAAGCGGAGAGTTTTCCATCACACCTCTGGCATAAGCATTGTTAATGGTGGGAAGGCTTTGGGGAGAAAGGAAGTGAGTTACTCGCCGGAGGATTCCTAGCCTCTGACCTGTTCTCGTAGCCACAGTTATTATATGGCTAGTCCAGTTAATTTATATTCGTTATTAATTCCCAGGATGCTGATAGAGTGGAATTCATTATCGTTTTGCCATTAAATGCCAAGGTGCAACGGTTAGATTCTCTCTTGCTGGAGATGTTCATTGCCTGGCGCTTGTGTGGCGCAACTGCTACTCGCCACTTGTTAGCTCAAGCCCGACTATTGCGCAGTTCTTGCTGCATTTGGATATAGGCTGCTTCAATGTCTGAGGAGTTGCAAATAGTGCTGGAAAATGTGCAATCATCAGCAAATATCCCCACTTCTGACGTCCTGATGGAAGGAAAGCCATTGATGAAGCAACTGAAGATAATTAGGCCGAGTACACTGCCCTGAGGAATTTCTGCAGTGATGCCCTGGAACTGAAATTGTTGACCTCCATTAACCATAATCGTCTTCATTTGTACGAGGTGTGACTCCAATCAGGAGAGAGTTTTCCTACTGGTTCCCATTGACTCCAATTTTGCAAGGGCTCCTTTATGCTACACTCAGTCAAATGCTGCCTTGATATTAGGGGCAGTCATTCCCACCTCACTCGGGGAACATCACCAAAGACAAACAAAGTGAAAAGTTCAAGCCACTGGCTTTTCATCGGAACTGTACAAAGCTCTAAATGACGTTTATTGCTTTCAGCGGGATGGTATCACACTTTCCAAAAACAAGCACCATATGAAATCGTTCACTCACTGGCGAAATAAACCACACAGGTATTGTATCTTTCTGGAATTTCTGCAACTTAATATCTCTCCGAAAAACATACAATATTCAAAGTTCTGCTTGTCTCTACTGCTGTTCCCTGGGTGAGGTGAGACTGACTGTATTCAGAGCAGCATTTGACTGAGAGTGGCATTAAACAACCCTAAAAGAATTCCAGTCAATGGGAATTCAGGGTTAAACTTGCTGCTGGATTTAGTGCTGGAGTAGTTTGAGGAAGGCTTTGGGATTTTTTGATTCTCAGAATTTAGAACGTTATTCCCAATGAGCTATCTTGCTTTAATAAGATTAATTTCACACTTGCCCACGACAAACACAAGATGGATTTTTTTTAACCATTCGCAAAATCCAACTCTGTGGGCTTGGAGCTTTCCTCTCCAATTTCTTCAACTTAACTTCTCAGTGCAATAAACACAATCTTCAAAACGTTGAAGGTTCAATGCAGAAGCTGGGTAACAACAGGTGTCACATCACAGGCCTCGAGTGAGGAGCGAGTAGTCGGTCTAAATTTGGAGATTTGTGAAATGAAGCCAAAGGGAGGCTGCTGGTCTGTCTGTGAGGGAAAGACGCTGTATAGGGTGAATTACCAAACAAGGGAATGCAAGCAAAATATGGTTGCAGTGCCTCATGTCAGATTGTGAAGGCATCTGTGGGAAGCATGCATGATCCAGCTAGATATCTCAAACAGTAAAACATAAAAGGTTTAACCTGCGGCTCTGTGATTAAAGTCCCGGTCCAAACGCTGCCTTTTGACTCCAGGTGACTTCCCTATCTGCACCCCCTGCCCCCCACCCCCAGCCTTCAACCTACTTGGAGGAAAAGTGTCAGCGATGCTGAATTTTTCAAGACAGCAGAGGAGACAGATATTTCTTCATTTGCAAATAAATACTGCCTTCTCGAAATTATTGTAGATTCGATCAACTTGTAAGAATTATTTCCAGATTTCCAAATGTCCTAAATGTGAAAATCTTGATTTTTCTCTTGGTTGGCCTAGACACGATCGCTGTGAATCAGTGGCAAAAGTATGACCAGATTTCACCTCACGCCTACCGCCAGGGAAAGCACTTCTCTCCTTTTAACCTAACTTGTAGTTTAAACGAAATGGAAACTTCAATCAGATCACCCTTCATTCTTCTCTTCTCAAGAGAACATAAACAGGAATAGCCCTGAAAAGGACAAAAAAAATGTGCGGGACAAGGCGGCGGATTGGCAATAGGTGAATTTCTCCTTCAGAGTGCCAGCATAGACAGGATGGAACAAACGCTTTGCGCTGTATCCATTCTATGATTATACCTTTCTATAATTATCAAACCTGAACTCCTGAAGTAACTGACTGAACTCTGAAATCCCATCGGTGATTCAGCACTGTTTCCACTCCAAGGCCAACGCACTGGTCGTTCATCTGAGTAATGCCTGTAAGAACATGAGAAACAGGAGCAGGTATATTATAGATTTCACGGCTTCTCAACCAGTTCCCTATCTTTCTGGTTGATCTTCTGCCTCAACTACACCTTCCCGAGAATTCTCAATTCCCCCTGTCGTACTGCACCATCCCAGATAAAGAATGTCTGATCAATGTCAAGCCACAGAAGAGGTGAACAATGATATCTACTGTACAAATAATAAGCTACAACTCAAAATATTGTATGAGAAAAAATATTTGTTGTTTTTTATGCCTCCTTTAGTGGCATGCATTTGTATTCTAATTGCAGCAGCAAATTCAGGACAGTTGTCTGGTTATCGATTGTAAAGAGTGTTAACTCAGATATGACAGCCTGGATATTGTGGTCTTCAAATGATTTATTCGTTAACATGTGCACTGACGGTTTGTGAGCCCTGTACCTGGAGACTTAAATCCCTTTGCTTTTCTACAGCCCCTTGTTTCTCACCATATAGAAAATACACTCATTGCTCAATTGGTCCATGAAAGTTATATTCCCTAACTGAATGGCTCTGCATCTACTGTCCATTGTTTTCCCATTCCGTCTCTTGTGTTCTGAATACACACACACAGCCTGAGGAAGCACATTCTTCCGATCCATTGTATCGATTCCACAAGCACTTTTCTTGGTAGTTTCCCAAATTTTGATTGCAGAATGAATACGAAACTTGAAAATGATAGTCGAATATAAATGGATCATTTCTGTATTTCTGTCAACAAAATCTTTATTTCCTGTTGCGGAATGGGCGACAGCAGATTCTCAATGTACACATATTTATAATTAACATTGTGATGTTTGAAAATGGATTTCATGTTTCTTGGTGTGCCAGTTCTGAATTAATATGTTTGTAACTGTGTTATCTCTCAATGCACTTCTGTGTATCAGCGTTGTGTGTAAGTATATTTAGGAGTGAATGGAAAAACAACAGAAACAGGCAGAAAAAATATTTCTGCATCAAACCAGATTCAGACCGAATGAGGAAAATACAGTTCTTTGTTACCATCAGAATGATAAAGTACACATATTCAGCACAATAAGTCAAAATCACACAAAAGAGGGACACTTTCTGAGCGTTGTTTTGGGCAGAGATCAGTGTGGTTTATTGAATACCAAGTTATCCAGTTGTGGACAAGTGGTGAACACGATGAACTAGAAATCCATTCGGGTATTCTCGTGGCGATATGAATCCTGCCGACTGCACAGCTTCGTTTACTTCCTCAGTTTCAAAATTTGACCAAGTTCCTTTTACAAGAATCATATCTTAGGTGGGATGATACCCCACACCTTTCAACAACAGAATTTGGTTTCCTTGTTCTTAATTATCTGCGTGTATTCATTAAATCCCTGTCATAAATGTCTTACTGTGTGTGAGGGCATATGTGTGTGTGCATTTGTACCGTACCTTTATGCGTTGTTTTTTGTTTATTGCTTCTGAGTAGCTCTTGTTTATTGTGCTTTTGTAAGACGCTCGCCTTCAAAAGACTTTCCAATTTCCTTCAAAAGTTATTCAAAAAATTATCTTCTACCACCTTTTCCGGTGGGGTGTTGCAGACCCCACCAACTGAGTGGAAATGTCTCTGCTAACGTCCTCTGTATATCTTTTGGTCAATGACTTTGTATCCACGGCCCTTATGTATTGACGTACAAGCAGAGGGACTCATTTCCTGTTTACCCTCCCCAAACCTTAGGTGATCTGGAAAACCAGGTGATTTTCTAATCTACTATGTCCGTTGTGCAAAAGCCCGAACTTCCCCAGCAACACCTCATCACTGAACTATTCCATCCTTGATAACCTGCCTGTGATCTTCCATTGCCCCCTTTCTCATGGCTTGCTGAAGATCGGTGACCTCCCTTACCCACAGGGCTCCTTCCTAATGTCGAACTGCAGTTGCTAATGGTCTAGCATCATCCAGATGCTTGAATACAATATTTCTCGATGTATAAACCCATATAACCAATATGCCTTTCGAACTACATTGCAAACTTTGTGGTATGGAGACAAATGTCTCTCTGCCCATCCACAATTAACTAAAGTCTCGCACTTAGAGTGTAGCGACTTTGCACAATAACTCTCCCAAAGTTCATAATTTCAGCACTTACACCCTCGTATTGAAATTTGTATACTTTTCAGTGTGTTATTATTATTTGTGCGTCTTACTTTCTGAACTCCTTTCTCAGCGGGTCTTTCTTTCCCTGGAAGCCTTTCTCATTGCCACTTTCAACTAATGAAGCGGTAGAATTGCGAGGTGTATCTCTGTCCTTCATTCTGTACCTGACACTTTTAGAATGTCTGTCTGTTTGTCTCTGTTTCCCGCTCCTTGACCTCTCTATTTAATAAAAACAATCTTCCAGTCGGACAGATTAATTGGCGCAGGACCATTCTCATCTCCAGTGATCTCCACAGTATTCAATAATTGATGGATCTCTGCATTGAATATATTGAGCTGTCCCAATCCTTTACGGTAGTGAGCTTCAAAGTTTCACAAACATTTGAATGAAGAAATTTCTACTCATCACTAATTATACTAAACTCCAAAGAGAATAACCTCATTTTACTCAATCACTGTCCTGAATCCAGGAATGAATCTAGAGATCAAGCTCTAGTATCAGCACGTGCATTTCGACCTTTAGAAAATGCTGGCTTTATTCAGCAGGTCAGACAGCACCTTTGGCTTTCCACCTGAACGATTAATATTGATTCTCTCCAAGGAAGCTGTCGTGTTTGCAGAGTATAACAGGAATTTTCTATTTTTACTTCAGGTTTCTAATATCTGCAGTTGCTACGAACATACGAAATAGGAGCAGAAGTTGACCAATTGGCCCCTGGATGCTGCTCCTCCGTTCACCAAGATCATGGTTGATCGTGTTTGTATTTGGAGTTCCACATTCCCAACTATCCCGAAACCTTTGAACCCCTTGCTTCACAAGAATCTAACTAGCTCTATCTTTAAAATATCAAATGACACCACCTCCACTCTTTCTGAGGCAGAGAGTTCCAACATCGCATAACCATCTGAGAGAGAAAAAAATCCTCATTTCTGCCATACAAGGGACACACCTAATTTTGAGAGAGTACCCCCTAGTCTTGGGCTCACCCACAAGAGGAAGCATCCTTTCCACGTCCGCAAGGCCAGTTAGGATCTTACATACTTCAATCAAGACACCCCTCACTCTTCCAAACTACAATGGAACAAACCCAGCCTGTCCAAACTATCCTCATAAGAGAAGCCGCTCATTCCAGGTATCAATGTAGTGGACCTCCTCTGAACAGCCGATAGCTCACTTACATCACACCTTAAGTAAACTGCAATACAGTTTTAGAGATGTGGCGTTATCAATGCCCTAAGAAATTGAAGCATAGCATCCTTACTTTGGTGATTCATTCCCCTCATAATAAAGGATAGCATTCTATTAGGCTTCTGCACTACTTGTTGTATCAACATGCTAACTTTTTTTGACTCATGAACTAAGAAACCTAGAACCCCCTGCACCTTGGAACTCTGCAGTCATTCACTGTATAATTAATGATTTTATTTAAATTATCCGTGGCAAAGTGAATAACTTCATGTTTTCCAACATTATAATCCAATTGTCAGATTTTTGCCCAATCCCTCAACCCTTCTATTTCCATGTGCAAATTGCTTCGGTCTTCTTCACAACTTTCCTACCTATCTTTGTGCGATTCGCAAATTTAGCTTCCAGGCCTTCACTCCCCTCATCTCAGCCATTGATGTAAATTGTAAATAGTTGAGGCGCCAGCATGTATCCCTGCGGTACGCCACTCGTCACATCCTGCCAATCAGACAAAGGCCTATTGATACTTACTCTCTGGTTCTGACAGACAGCCAGCCTTCTCTCCATGCCAATGTCTTACCCCCATACCATGAGCATTTATTTTCTGCAATAACCTTTGATGTGGCACCTTCTCAAATGCCTTTTCGAAATCCAAGTACAGCACGTCTACAGGTTCCCCTTCATCCACAAAGCAAGCTTCTCCTTCAGAAAAACCTCTAATAAATTGGTTAAACGTGATTTTCCTTTCACAAAACCATGCTGAGCGTGGCTTTTGCGAGAGTCTGGTGAACCATCGTTATATCATATCTAACGGAAGTATTTCCTCCTTCAGGGAGGGACTCCATACTGACATTTATTTCAAGTCCTTTGTACCAAAAGCTGCCCATAAGAAAGAGAAAGAGGCAGATGTCAACATCCTGGTACTCCATCCCTCGCAACACTCTTAGTGTACCCACTCTGCTAAGGTTCAAGAAGTCAACACGGGACCAGGTTCTCTATGAGAATTAGGGATAGGCAATGAATGATGGATTAGCTAATGACGCTCATGCCCCATCAATGAATTAACAATTAAACCGGCCTTCAGTATAGAATAACCATTATGATTGTGGTGATTTTGTTTTACACAGACAGTGCTGGGTGTGTGTAATGGAGCAGCAAAGGAGGCAGTGGGAGCAGATTGTTGCAAAAAATTTGCGAGAGTTGTTTAAGCCCTTCATAGCAATGATGGGCAATGCCTTGGGTTTGACTGCCTCGAAACTGGGAGGTTAACAGTATTTTTCGTACACATGCAGAAGTGCAGATTGAATTTTGTACTGGGAGAACAATTCCACTTTGCTTCCTTGCTCCATGGTTCCTAGCTTCGCATTGCTGAGAAAATATTATGCCGGTTTATCACCTGTTGCCAGCAATATCTACTCTTTGTGTAAATCCCACATTCTTACTGACAGGCTCTGCTTCCACTGTTCGCTGTTCTTCCCTTTCGCCCCCCTGTGTCCTGTACACACAGTTCGAGGACGGAATTATTTCAATTCATCCTATCGAATCCTGTAGCCATTTCAGTTGGTAGCCTTTTAATTTGAAATGATACAAGGGATACGGCTTTATTTTGAATATGTAAACGGGTTCTCTACACATTTCTCGAAACAGAAACTGGCATCGTTTAACACAGCTGCTGTGGTGTCTCTAATCTGGGTTACATCCGCTTTGAGGTATGTCTATTTACGAATAATATTGCAATATTTGCAAACGGATTTTGGGTGTTTAATATTCGGGAGATATGTGTGAACTATCTGTGCTAGTTCTCATTGTACTTGGGGTTTGAGGGGTATTTCAATGTAAATATTCCGAATGAAGTCAGATCAGGCGAATTAATGAACAGAAAATAGAAATACATCTCAGTAGAGCTTTAATCAGCTGAGTGATAAAATATATCACACAAAGTCAAAAGGATATCAAAATGAGCTCTGGTCATTTCAATTATGTTTTCAATGATCCCTGAAGGTTCAGAACAGTTTCCTGGTGACCTAGTTCTTAGGTTTGGGCACATTCGCCACCTCCGCCTGTTCAGGAAAGTACATTTTACAGAAAAACTAACCTCTTAGAAAATTATTGACAGTGAAGGCCAATTCTGTTTACACCATGAAGAGCCGCTGCATGTGGAAACAAACATTTGTCAAGTGAGAAAGGACTTTTCACGTGTCATCAACATTCATAATATCCGCACAATGCAAACACTTATTTTTATGCTCACGGGTCAAAGAAAGTCTTCAGGGAGTCAGTAAAATTCAGAATTCCACAGATGAGCGCCGCTCTGGGAGAAAAAAGAAAACCGTCATCGCCTCTCAAAATGGAGACCTCTCATTTTTCAACTGTGCCTCCAATTCTAACCTCAACCGAATCAAGTCCCCTCGGGATCGCCTCTAAACTCCAATGACTGCAGCCCCAAACTGTCATCATAAGATAAAACCTTGATCCTAGGAATGAATTGAGTGAACTTTCTCTGAAATGCTTTTTACGCATTTGTTATGACATGGCTGATGATATGTGCCAGTTGGTCCAAATACACAAAGGAAACTTAGTCATTCTTTGACAACGGTTTTGGTAATTTGTATTTATTACGAGAAGGCTTTTGCAATGAACTCAGAGGAATTGATTCCAATAACACAATTAGAAATTTGATATTAATTTAAAACATTTAGTAACAAAATGAAAAAAAAAACAATAAACGCACAAAGGATTAAAGTTACACCAATAGTTAATATTAACATTTCTCAAAATTCTTAATTAAAAAGGTTGCAAACTCCACTCCCCCTATGACACAACAGTGCAAGAAGGTTTGAAACTAAAAACATCAACTGAGCACACGAACCACTGGACAGCGGATTCCCAATTTCTTGTAACCCAACATTTTTGTTACTGGACAGAGCAGACTTCTGCTAAAGAAGCTGGAAGCTTTTCCACAAGGACTGCTTCATACGGTGCTCCTTTCATTCTCAAAAGGCCAAACCCCCTATCCAGCCTTTCATTCATCTTCATATATGTTTCTCTCACTTTAATCTCTAAATTTCATTGTTCCACAGGTCTTTAGAAGTTTAATTTTCCCGGTATATAAAAATCTTTCATAAAGTCAATATGGCCTATCTCCTTTTGGGAAAAAATGAACGTAATAATCTTGCCCTATTTATGTTGTCAGTTGCCAACACCCTACTATACATTTCAACCCAAACCACCTTTCCACTTAATTTGAATTGCAAATTTATTTCACACCCTACATGCTGCTCTCATTCGTGTTTACTCATTAGCATTTCAAATGTCTTATTGCACCTAACATGTTTTGATCAGTTCAACCTTACAGTCTATCTGACTCTGATTCAATTAATTCAGTCACTTAGGCAGAAGCAACCACACACACACCTATAAGCCTACGATAATATTATGAAACACATTATCGTTTCATGACGAATTCATATCTATTTTTTGCAAGTAGGGAGGCCAGCACTGTATACAGTATTCCAGGTGTATCCTCTGCAAGCTCCTGTACAGCTGCAGTAAAAGTTCACTACTTTTATATTCCATTCTTCCTCAATAAACATCAACATTTCCTTTGTCTTCCTAGCACTTGTTGGACCAGCATACAAACTTTTTTAGTGATTCAATTAGTTGGGCACCACTATCCTTGTACAGATATGGTCAGTTGAAGAAACTCTTCCCGTTTGCTTGGAATCAGGGACTACGGGCGACAGTTAAAAAAAAAAGATAGATTTCAACATTGAAGTTAGGAAACAATTCCACACACCAAGGGTGCTGTAAGTTCAGAGCTCCCTTCTGTATACGGTAATTGGTGGTTTTAATATAAATCTGTGATCGATAGCGTTTTATTGCAAAAAAAAATCATTAATGTGCAAAAGCGACTTGGTTCCCAATTGACGACGATATCTCTGAATAACCGAACAGAATCTAGTGTCTAAATCACCTCATCAAAAGCAAGATTGAGGAAAAACGGATCATCTTTCGGCTCAGCACTCTGCAGCCTCCTGAACCCAAAACTGTGTTCATTAATTTTAGACCATAATATTCGCCTCCATCTTGTTTACTGTTTTTATTCACTTTGCCGGCTTGGTTTGGTCCCGTTTATTTAAGTATTCCTTCATATTGTCTTTGGGCGGCTGCTATGCAGCCATTCATCACCTCACTTAGACAAATTGCATTTTACCCTGTATTGCAAGGGGATTGGAGTACAAGAAGAAATAAGTCTTGCATAAATAGCACAGGGCTTTGGTGACACCATAACTTTAATATTGTTTGCAGTTGTGGTCTCCGTATTTAAGGAAGGATACAATTTCACTGGAGGTGGCACACCGAATGTTCACTGATATTTCCCCAGGGTGAGGGGACTGTCCTATGATGAGAGGCTGAGTAGAATGGGGCAGCATTCCGGCGCTCCCGCGCGGTGGTTCCATATGTTACTATCCTGAACCGCGAACGCAGGTGTCGATGATGCTCCCAGCTTAAGGTCCATTGCCATCGCCCCTGACATGAGGTTCAATCACTCCTCGCACCATAACTGTGCAGATGAGGCCATCCCGTTTAGCTCGCAGGGACGGCATAGTTTTACATGTAAAAGTCCGTTTAAGGAAACATTGGATTGTTCTATAAATTGATCATTTTTGGCAGTCAATAAAATAATGGAGTTACTTACATAATTCCACATAATTATTTCATTGCAGTATTCAGCACTAAAACCATACCAGAAAAGGGCTTGTGCCATGTGAATTCATGTTATCAGTTACACCCGCAGTCTCAGGATCAATAGATGGATGGCTTCATTTAGTTTATAGTTTTATGTGGAGGGAGTGAATCGCTGGAGGCGGAATCAGAGGTCAACCATTATAATTTCCAAATCTTTACTGGAATGATAGGAGTTTTTTTTTTTTTGAAAAGCCCTGCACAGAAATAGTACTCCTGCACATAACCTGTGCACCATCCACGCCAAGCGAGTCACCATCTTTCCCAAAGACATCCAGTTGGACGCCGCATCCGCGAGGAGCGACTCTAAAACACGGCTTCAGTACCAAGTGTAACAGCGGCACTTTTCGGAGCTACCAAATGGACAAAGGGAACGGGTGCGATGTGTTACTGCTGAGAGCAGCATTTCCCCACCCGCTAAATGTTCTGTACAACTGAGAGATTTTAATAACACCCAGTGCTTTGCTGGGCCATTTCAGGGGGATAGTTAAGGGCCCTGTGTCTGGACTCATATGTTGACCAATCCATGGTCATGATGACAGATCTGTAACCTGTGATCTGTGTCTGATTTCGGTAATGGGGCTGGTCTTTAATTATTTGAGAGTGAGCCTGATATCTGACCTGGAATTCAGAAGCAGCATCAACCGCGCCTGTCAGAACCTCACTTTCCCAAAAGAAACAAAATATGAAATTGTTTCCCCATTCGCGAAATCAATCCCTGTCCCTTTGTACCTCTCACTGCAATTTCAGCAATGTAATATCTGACCGAAAGAAATGCAATCTTCAAAGCTTTGAAAGCCCACTGCAGATGAATGTTCTCATTTCTCACTCTCATGCAGCCCGTAACAGATGAACAACAATGTTTGCAGCAAAGCAGTGGAGTAAAATTCACAACTTTGTATTGCAAAGCTTGGGTTGGAGTAGGCCTTGTGAAGTAGTTGGTTAAAAAGCCTTTAAAATACACATAGTATTCTGCGTTCAAATCTTAGAGGTTCCTTTATCCGTTTTGTCGATGCATGGCTTTAAATTAAACCAATGTCGCTCTGGTACAGCATTGAGAATTAGCCGCCTATATAATGAAGCCGAATCGGACCATTGCTTCCTCGGGAGGTTCATGCAGAAGGATCATTTTGAAATATTGCCGCTGATAACGGCGAGCGAATGATTTATGCAACTGCGCGTTAGGCAGGAAAGAGCAGGGAGGGATAAGTGTTGGAGTTTCTTCGTTGAAGGCCTTGGACCGACACATCTATTTCCACTCCACACTTTGGGATTCTTTCAATTTAGAACGTTGCTCTGAATGAGCTTTGATGTTTTCAGTGTGATGGTATCATACGTTCCCACAACAAACACCGCATGAAATTGTTTAACTACCTTTGAAATCCATTTCCGTTTCTTCTTAGCTTCCCACTACAATTATACCTTGCAGGAATCTTTGCAATACTCAAAACGTTAAAGGCCCAGTGCAGATACCTGGGTATCAACAGCTGTCACATCACACGCCACTGGTCAGGAGAGACTAGTTGGTGCAAGTGAGAAGATTTGTGAAAGGAAACCAAAGGGAGGATGCTGGTCTGTCTGTGAGGGAAATGCTCTGCATCGGGTGAATCAACAAATAAGGAAACACATAACAATTTTTACTTGATTCTTGTTAAACAATGATGATGAATATCGGGAAAAGCAGAGTGAAGCCTGGATTGCTCAGTCGGTAGAGCAGCTGAGGGTCCGGGGTTCAAGTCCCTGTCTAGGCTCCTACAATTGACAAAAGGTGCTCGCTACCCAAGAAAAGGCAGGAAAACCCACAAAGGTACCTGAATTTTTCAAGGAGAGCTGAAGAAATGGAAACGTTTCCTTGATTTCCAAGAAAAGGTCCATCCCTTCGAAATTGTGGCAGCCTCAGTAAATTTTAAGAATTGTTTCTGGATTTCCAGATACTCCAAATGTGGAAAATGCTCCTTGACTTTCCTCTTGTTGACACTATCGCTGTCGACCTGTGGCAGGAATAAATGTTAAAATTTAGCCCGGTTCCTGCCGCCGGGGGAACAGCTTCTCCGTGTTTAACCTAACAATTCATTTTAACAGGTTAGAAACCTCGATCAGATCACAAAGATAAAAGCAAAATACTGCGGATGCAGCAAATCTGACACATAAACAGAAAATGCTGGCTGTTCACACTTCATTCTTTAATACTCAAGATAATAGAAAACAGTGAATCCCTGAAAATAAAAACGTGCAAGGAGCGGGGAGAAAGCGTGGGATTGCTCTTGGGCCAGCACAGAAAGGATAGGCCCAATGGCCTCCTCTTCTGCTGTACCAATTCTACGGTTCTTCGAATCTAGGTTTATGAAACTTGACCTCCCAATGTAAAGTGCTGAACTCTGGAATCCCACTGGTGAATCAACGCCGCTTCCATTCCAAGGTCAATATATTCCTCGTTTTTCCCGTGTGTGGTGTCTGTAAGAAAATGACAACAGGGGCAAGTGTGTCATGGATTTCCAGGATTCTCAAACATTTAGGTATTTCCTGACTGAATATCCGCCTCAATTCCCCATTCCTGGAAATTCTCAGTTCACACTGCCTTACAGCCCCATGGCAGGTGAAGAATTCCCAATGAGTTTGCAGCAAAATAGTGGAATACGCTTCAAAACGTCGCCGCTTGGTGTTGCTAGGAATGTTTTGCCGTTGGTTAGTGGGTGATATCTTATAGCTAGTTATGGAGGCGATCATGAGTTCGAATCTCAAAGGCGCTTTTACTTATTTCAAATTCATCAGGCAAAGCGCTGAGCATTTTCGAATCATTGGAAAGCGTTTACAATGATGTGTGGATATAAAGCAGCACAACAGGATCGAAATTTCCTTTGAAGCGAACGTGCACCGTTGTCTTTAAGTATCGCTCCCTCTTCAGTTCAACCGAATGAACCAGTTTGTTTGGTGGGTTATGTGAATGAAAACTGCTTTGCGGCTAGTGCAGAAGTTTTGCAGGAAGTCACATTTTCTTTTCCTCTTTGATCAGGATCCGCCGGACACATTTTCATAAAGAGAATCATTACGGATCAATCTTCGAAAACCTCGAGGGATTTGAGAAGTAATTCAACAAAAACGAGGCCTTAAAAACATCTCGATCAACCACAATGCATTTCAATGTATTTTGTTCTCTGCTTTCAATCCACATGGAAACTGTACTTGACATGAATCTCACTGAAACAGAGGGTGACCGTGCGGTATCTGCCAGCGTGTAGGTGATGCGGTCTGGGACATTGCAGAACTTTCTACTGGGACTGACACAGGACCCCAGGGTAGGATTGCTGCAACGCATGGGACACATGGACAGCTTTTTCTTTTATTGCTTTGTGGATGTGAGAATCGCTGGTAAGGACATCATTTATTTGTGCAACCATTTTCTCCAATAAGTGTTAAATTGACCACTACCATTCAGGACTGCATGTGACAAGATTACAGAGCTTAAACCTGACCCGTTGGTTATGGGGTTAATTTGAAAGCGATTCTCTGTGAGGACAGGAGTCAGAAGTTTCATGGTATAAAAACCAAAGGGTGCTGTCATTAGAATAACAAAAAACAAGATTTGTAGAAGGCACTATTTCAGCCTCAGCTGGTGCACCCCGTCTGGTTCTGGGTGCTGCTGTTGAGGTAGGATGGGAAGATGTGATGGACGTTGGGAATAGGGCAGAAAAGATTCACGAGAATATTTCCTGAAATGAGGAAATTCAGTAACGAAGGTAGATTGGAAAATTAGGACAGTTTTCCTGAGAGAAAAAGAAAAATGCTGAGAGGGGACTTGAAGGAAGCATTGAAATTCACCAAGGAGCTGGACAGATTGGATATGAAGAAAATGTTCCCGTTCTTGAAAGGATCAAGTTCGGGCTGGTGCAGATTTAAAGTATTATTTTAAAACATCCAAAAGTGACACGACACAAAAAAAAAGATACTTTCTCACAGAAAGTGGTTACGGTCTGGAATGCAGCACCTGAGTGTGTGGCGGAGGCAGGTTCAAGGGAAACATTCAAACGGGAATTGGACTGTTATCGGGAAAGACATAACGTTCATGCAGGCAGAACTCAGGGAATGGCACAAAGTGAATTACTCATTCGGAGAGATGATGCAGACAAAATGGGTCGAATGACCCCCTCCTGTGCTGTAACATTTCTGAATTTCTGTGATTCTGTGAGTATAATAAGGAAATAAAAGATGTGCCCAGATGAGGTAGTGAATGGCAGCACAGCAACAGCCCGAATGTAACATGGAGAACAAAGATAGAAACGTGACAAACCAAACGGGCGAGGAGAAAAATAAATACCCTCTAGAAACACTATGGAGGCAGATGCTAGGGTCTAAATTCGCTGAACTCAATGTTGAGTCCAGAAGGCTGCAGTTGGAAGATGAGGCCTTCCCCTTGGAATTTTGCTATTGTTGACTCCATTTAGTCCCGAGAAAACGTTCAGTGACGTTGTGCCTGATTGGAGAAGAGCTGCATATGCTCGAGCTGGCTCATATTCCCTCTTACCCTCTAATAAAACTCTACGAATCTCATATTGAAAATACAACAATCGATCAAGCATTAGTTTCCGCGTACAGAGGGAGCTCTGAAGTTCCAGGACTCTTTCTGTGTAGAATTGTTTTTCAATTTCCATTCTGGATTTAGATTTTTGATTGTGGCCCTTTGTCCGAGATTCCCAGGAAACAGAAGTATGTTCTGGCTCTGATGTGGTTTCCCTTGGCATCCGGAATTCTTCGAACAAATCAGTGCATGTATCACGAGGGAGGATTCATTCCAGGGACAGTCCGTGTCTTCCAGGGGCTGAGCTTTGTTTTACTGTCCGGAATTGAGGAGCATGAGGACGGAGTTCAAGAAGCAAACGGTGTTGCAGATCAAGAATGTTGAAAGATTGGCGACGAGCGAGAGAGAGGGAGTTAAATGCTGTTCAGGATATTTATTCCAAAAAGGAAATAAATAGAAAAGGAAAGCAGTACAGAAACTGGAAAACTGAAAGAAAAATAAACACAACATTCTGGAAACATTCAGCGGTTCATAAATCATGTCTGGAGACGAAATGTGAACTGTTCAGTTCGATAACATTTTATCAAAATGCCAGAAAGCTGTGAATATAAAAGGGTTTAAACCAGTGGAGTGCGGGGGTAGGTGGGATGTACATAAGATAATTTCAATGAGGACGGAGGACATGGGGAAAGGTTTCCTGGTCACAAATATACATAATGGCTGTGGGAAAGACAGCACAAAAGATATGTCCATATAAGGTTGTGACTGGCTACTTACCAAAAGTCCGAATGTAACATGAAGGAATAAAGAAAGAAACTTGACCAAACATTGTTGAAGCAGATGTTCTGATCTAAAATTATTGAACTCAGTGTTGAGTACAGAATGCTCTGTCCCACCCAGTTGACTGACCCGGGGCAGTTCCTCGAGCTTTGCTCTTGTAGAGATCCTTTATTCGCTGCAACATGTTCTGCTATTCTGAGATCCTGGTTGTTTGATGACTACTCCATATGTTTATTTTCTCTTATATTCCTTTAAAACCTCTTTTCAGAAAACTCTTTGAATCTCAGGTTTAAAATAAAGCAATGGGTTAAACATTAATCATCGTAATCAAAAGCTCCGGTGTCATTTGTGTGTAGAATTATTTTCTAATTGCCCTGTTAAAATCTCTGGCTTTAATTCTTTGACTGTGACCTGGGTCCTTGATTCCCAGTCCGCGGCAATAGTTTATGGCCGATCTTATCCGTCCAACGCTACAAACAGAAGTATCAAATCCCCCCTGCAATCATGAGGAAGGATTTCGGTAAAGAGACAGTCAATAGCTTAAATGTAGGGACTGAGCTGTTGTTTAGTGTCCGGAATTGAAGAGGGTTAGGCGGGAGCTCAAGAAACAGTGTTACAGAGGAAGAAAACTGAAAGTCTGGCGAGGAGGAAGAGCGAGGGATATGAATGACGTTCAGCATCTTTCAAATGTTGCTCAACGAAAATCGAAAGAGAAATTAATCTCTGAATCAAGGAGCAGCTGATCCGTGCAGTGACCATAAAATAGAATTGAAATTTGCAGAATCATCGTATTTACTGAGGGAGAGGTAATGGGACAAGCAAAGAAATAAAAGATGGAGGATAGTTGGCAGGATACGAAACAGCTGCCGTCCGGAAACAAGAATAGAAGGGGGAAATTAAATTTTAAAATCCGTAAAAAATGGTGCAGAGATTCCAATGTAAGTCACTCTGACATTTTACTGTCACCCTTTTCAAGATGCACTTTTGCCATCAGCTTATTAATGAAATCTGGCTCGTTACTCATTACTAAAATCAGCATGGCGTTTTCCTTTCGGTTTCATCGTGTCTTGTTTCAGCCAACTGATCTGGATTAAAGCTACCAAATCACCGATTTTCCGGATATTCCGACTCAAGCCAGTTTGTTACGCTAAAACACGCACAGGAATGTCGTCCAACTCTTGCCACACATTTTCCCACACTCACACAGACCTCTGAAAGCAACCGCTGTTCCTTTATTTGCACGAAATGTTTACTTTATATCAACCAATTTCCAATTCTAAAGCCGATTCCAATTTTGTTTGCTTCCTTTGTGTTAATTTGTAATAAAATGCCTCCCCATCGGGGAGTTGAACCCTTACCTCCCGCGTGACAGGCGGGGTTACTGACCACTATAGTAACGAGGAATAAACAGAAACTGTTGGAAGTAAAGGAACCTGGGGTTAGCTTCACACTTTAATATATGAAATTGAAGAGGTGATCTAATGTGGGGCTGCAGGGTGTGCCGGCTTCCTTCAGTGATCCCAGAGAGAAGGATGGCAGGATAACTTCTCTGAATGAAGTCACAGTGTCTCAATTCCAATCTGGGTTTTATGAAACAAAAAGCAAACATGCTGGAACAACTCAGCAGCTCTGACAGTAGCTGTAGTGAAAAAAAACAGAGTTAACTTTTCGTGTCCATAGCGTCATACGTACTTGAAACGTGAACTCTTCCTTTGTCTCCACAGTTGCTGTCAGAGGTGCTGAGCTTTTCCAGCATTTTTTGTTTTTGTTTCAGATTTCCAGCATCCACAGTATTTTGCCTTTAGCCTGGACTTCACGATGCTTAATAACCCACAGATTGACAGAATTAATGAACAATACAAATTGAAATGTCCCATGCTCAGTACAGTTATATCCTGAAGAATTCCTTGTGAGTATAGTGGCTCCATTTCTCAATGGGAACATGCGGCCGACAGTGAGACCTGCGCATGTAATACTCACATCACATTTCCAGTAAAGTTGCCAATTTCGGCGATCGCCAGACTTCCGATTTTATTTATTAATTTCAATTTATTCATTTAATGATTTTTGTTTGTGAAAGCTTCCCCGCCACCGAATAGTTTGCAATAGGCAGGTTGATTTTCTCCCCTTTTTTGAATATGGATAGAAGATTTTCAATCCTCCAGTCCCCGGGCACCGATGGATGACTCTGTCTCTCTCTCTCTCTCTCACCTCATCGCTATCGCTACTTCCCCTTCTCCCATATATTTTCATAATTGCGGTTTTATATATACTTGAATGTTTTTACACAAAACGATAATTATTCACGGGGTGTGAGATAAGATTATGTCTGCACCAGGCTGTGATTGCATAGACCATAACAGCGAAATGGTGGTTTTACATAATGCCACCGGATTAGTGTTCCAGACGTCCAGGCTAAGGCTCTGCCAGCAAGGTCTGAACTCGCACCACTGGAGCTGATTGGATGTTAATTCAATTGATGCTCTTGAGAATCCAGTCTCCATAGCGCTGACCATGGCATCATTGACAAAAAAAAAATCTTAATTCGACTAGCATAAAAGCCCATTTTGTTCTTCAATGACCTTTAGTGAAACGAATATGTTCTACTTATATGGCCTGGCCTACATGCAAGTTCAGACCCACAGCAGTGTGGTTAGCCCTTAAACGCCGTCGAAAATGGGTGAGTGAGATATTCAGGTCTCGTCTCACTGAACTAGGATTGCGCCAATCGTTATTTAGTAATCTTCCGACTTTTGATTAGATTTAAATTGCAGTACCGACAGATGAGATCCGAACCTGAGTGCTCCAGAAAATTACGCTCGGTCGGCTAGCCCAGTAATAACACCACTCTGTTACCACCCGGCGGCGAGCAGCTGAGACCTGGACCATTTGAAACACAATTTCAGTTATGACTTCACATTACTTAATGGTTGATGTGAACTTCAGGAAATTACGTCTAACCCTCAATTTTATTAATGGTATCAGCTATTCTCTTATTGGGTGCTGTGCATTCCGAATTTGTTGCCAATGTTAAAAAAAAACATAAACCAATAGGAAAGCAAAATCCAGAATAATACTCCAACATTTCGATCGCAGGTTCAAACACTGGCCATCACAAATTTTCACCTGAAAACCAGTTAATCAGAAGTTACAACTGTTGCAGTTGGTAGGCATCTTACAGTTATCCAGCACATGAACACACGCTGTCAGAAGGTCAGGAATGAGCGAGCTTTACTTTACCAGAGGGCCAGGAAATTTCGAGCGGCTCACTTTCAGAGGTTGATGCCTGCGGGAGTGCTGCAACGTCAGGCAGACAGGACTGAGTGAGCGCTACACTGTCAGAGGCTCAGGACAGAGGAAGCACTGCAATGTCAGAGGTAAAGGCTGCAGGAATACTGCACTGTTGAAGGGTCAGAAATGGGGTATCTATGCACTGTCAGAGGGTAATGAATGAGGGGGAACTGCAAACTCAGTTGGTCAGGACCGAAGGACTGCTATACTCTAAGAAGTTCACGGATGGAGGAGCGCCACACAGTCAAAGGGACACGACTGGAGCATTGCCATACAGTTAGAGGGCCAGGTCTACGGGAGGCTGCGCTGTCAGCCGATCAGGACTGAAGGAATGCTTCACTGTCAGACGGACAAGACTAAGAGGGCGCTGCACTTCTGGAGGGAAAGGACTGCGGAAGCTTGCACTGTTAGAGGATTTAGGCAGAGGAAGCGCTGTACTGTAGATGTGAAATGATTGAGGGAGCCATTCTTTTCCAGGTGGTCAGGGCTGAAAGAGCTCTGCACTGACAGTGGATCATTCCTGAGGGAGCTGTTCAATATTTGATGGTCATTACCAGGGAAGCTCTGCCTTGCCAGATGTTCAGGAAAAATATATTGCTGCACTGTCAGAGGGTTAGGATTGAGTGAGCACTGCACTGTCAGAGTATAAGCCTGAAGGAGCACTGCCATGTCATGGGTCCTGGTCTGATGGAGTGATGCATTGTGAGGGATCAGGACTGTAAGAATTTCAGGCATGATTGAGCGCTGCGTTGTCAGACATTGTGGAATAAGGAAGCCTCTACTCCCTAAGAGTCAGGAATGAATGAGCACTGCACAGTCAGACGACAATGACTGAGTGGGCACTGCAGTCTCAAGAGGTCAGGAAAGATCGAGTGGCTCACTGCCAGATATTTAGGTATGAGAAGCGCTGCACTGCCAGGGAGGTCAGGAATAAAGGAATGCCGCATTGTCAGGAGGTCAGGACTGAGGGAACGCTGAACTGATTGAGGGCCAGGGCTGAGGGGGCGTTGAACTGCAAAATCATTTGGACTGAGAGAGTGTTGCACTGTCAGATTGTGACGACTGAGGGAGTGCTGCCCTGTCACAATGTGAGGATAGAGAGAGTGATGCTATGTCAGGAGGGGACGACTGACAGAGCGCTGCATTGCAAGTGGGTCAAGCCTGACCGAGCTGTTCAATGTAAGATCGTCAGGAATGAGGGAGCACTGCATTTTTAGGTATCCAGACTGAGGGATTGCTGCAGTGTCAGATGGTTAGGATTGTGGTAGCGCTACACTGTAAGCATTTCAGGACTGAAAGAACTCTGCACTCTCAAAGATTTAGGCATGTGGTGCGCTGCACTGTTAGAGCGTCAGGAATAAGAGAGCGCTATACATTTGGGGGCTTAGGGCTGAGGGAGTGCAGCATTGTCGGAGGTTCGGGACGTTGGAGAGCAGCACTGTGAGATTTTTAACACTGGTGGAGTGCTGCTATATCAGAGAGATAGGACTGAGTGAGCGCTGCAATGTCTGAAGAGTAGGATTGACAGAGTGCTTCCCTGTCAGACGACTTGAACTGAGGAAACAATGCATTGTCAAGATTTAAGGGCTGAGGGACTGCCTCTCTGCCAGGAAGTCAGGCTGATAGAGAATGGACTGTCAGACGGCCAGGACTGAGGGATAACTGCACTGTCAGATGTTCAGGACAGATCAAGCGCTGTACTCTCAGAGGGTTATGATTGAGGGTGTGCTGCACTGTCAGGGGCTAGGCCTGAGTAGCATTCCACTGTCATCAGTTCAGGTCTGACGGAGTGATGCACTGTGATGGGTCAGAACTGATCGGGCACATCACTGTCAGAATTTTAGGTATGAGGTGATGCTGTGCTGTCATGGGTTCAGGTGTAAGGGTGTATTTTACTGTCAGATGGTGAGGGTTGAGGGACTGCTGCACTGTCAGAGTGTTTGGACTGCGGGAGAGCTGCACGGCCAGTCATTCAGACTGAGCGAGCACTGCACTTTCTGAGGTTGAGGCTTGAGGGAGTGCAGCACTGGGTGTGTGTTTCAGACCTGAAGGAGCCCTTTACTGACGGAGAATAGGAAAAGGGCGCGCAAAACTGTCAGAGGCTGAGGGCCCAGGGAGCTCTGCACTGCAGAGGACTCAGCGTGAGGGAGCGCTGCACTATCAGAGTGTCAGGTGCGGGAGCGCTGCACAGCCAGATGGTCAAGACTGATGGAGCTGTGTAATGTCTGATGGTCATAACTGTCAGATGTTCAGACTCATAGATTGTGACAATGTCAGAGGGTTCGGTTTTACATAGTGCTGAACTGGAAATGGTTCCGGAATGAAAGCGCTCAGCACTCTCCGTGATTTAAGCATGTGGTGCGCTTCACTATCAGAGGGACAGGTCTGAGGACCAGGACAGAGGGAGCTTAGCACTGTCAGACGATTTGGACTGAGGAAGCGCTGCAATCTCAAAGTGTGAGGATTGAGAGGGTGCACTTCTGCCAGGCTCCTGTGACGTGTACTGCCTTCTGACAGTGCATTGCTTCCTTATTACTGACCGTCTGACAGTTAAGCTCTCCTTCTGCCCTCCCCTTCTGAGAGCAAAACGCTCCATTACTTCCGAACATCTAAAAGTGCAGCGCTCAGTAATGGTAAAATAGTGAAAAGATGCTCCCGATCAAACCTGACCACTCACAGTGCATCACTCCATCAGACCTGAGCCCATAACAGTACAATTCCATCTCAGGCCGAGCCGCTTTCTGTACAGTGCTCCCTCAGAACTATCACTCTTACATTTCAGCGCCCCCTCAGTCCTGAACATCTGAGAGTTTAGTCCTCCCTCATTCCTGACTGTCTGATATTGAAAGATTTCCTGTTGCCTGAGCCACAGACAGTGCAGCACTTTCTCATTCCTGACCAGAAGATCATCTCAGGAATCCCACAGGACTGAGGAACACTGCAATGTGAGATGGCCAGGACTGCAGGAGCGCTGCAGCATCAAAGGACATTGACCGAGTGTGGGCTATAGAGTCAGAGGGTATGGAATAGGGAGCTCTGAGATTTAAGAGGGTCAGAGCTGAGAGAAGGCTGCAATGCCAGAAGTTCACGAGTGAAGGAGTGCTACACTCACAGACGGTCAGGATTGGATCTTTGCTGCCCTATCAGAGCGTCAGGAAAATGGGAGAGTTTCAATGTCGCATGATGAGGGCTGAGTGGGCTCTGCAGTGTTGGAGTTTCTTAACGTTGGAGCGCTGCACTGTCAGATTTCTAGCGCTGATGGAGCACTGCACTGACTGAGGCTGAAGAATGAGGGTGCATTGCGATGTGAGAAATCCAGGACAGAAGGAACACTGCACAGCCAGAGATTGAAGACTAATTGATGGTGGCATTGTCAGAGGGTCAGGACTCAGGAGAGCTGCACTGCTAGATTGCCATGACTGATGAAACGTGCACTGCCATTAATGAGAGAGGGCTGCATTGTCAGAGGGACAAGACTAAGCGAGCGCTGTGCTCTTAGGGATTAGGCATGATGTAGCAAAGCATTATCAAAGGGCATGATCTGAGGGTGACGGGCATGCCAGGGTGTCAGGAACCAGGGAATGATGCACTTCAGAGTGTAAATGCTGATCGCATTCTGCACTGTCAGAGGCTTAGGCATGAGGAAGCGCTGCACCATCAGAGGGTCAGGAAGCAGGAAATGCTATACTGTCAGAGGGTCAAGTCTGAGGAAGACTCATTGTAAGACTGCAAGGATGAGGGAGCGCTGAACTGTCTGAGGGTCAGTGATGATGGAGGGCTGCAATCTCAGACTGTCATGACTGAGGGAGCGCTGCACAGTCCGAGGGGCAGATTTGATAAGTGCGGTACTGCCAGGCGGCTAGGAATGAGTTGGCGCTGCAATGTCTAAACGTCAGGACTGAAGGAGAACTATTTCTGAAGGGTCAGGAGTATTTCATTGCTCTACTGACAGAGGGTCAGAGCAGAGGTAGCGCTGCAATATCAGACAGCTAGGACTGGGAGAGGGGTGCACTGTCAGGTGGTCAGGAAAATTGGAGTGCTGAACTGTCAGAGGTTCAGGGTGTGGGAGGTAAGCATCAGTAGATTTTTAGCACTGAAGGAGCACTGCACTGACTGAGGGTGAGGTCTGAGAGCGCATTGCAAATTGAAAAGGCCAGAGACAATTTGGCTCTGCACCTTCAGGAAACGGAAATCCAGGCACTGTCGCAGATTGAGGACCAGGAGGGGCACTGTACTGTCAGAGGATCGTCGCCGAGGGAGCGTTCATTCTCAAGGTTCATGACTGAGCAAGGCCTGCAGCGTCGGACAGACAGGACTGAGGGAGCGCTGCTCTGTCAGGTGCTAGGCCTGAGGTAGTACTGCAGTGTCAAATGCTCTGCTCTGAGGGAGAGATGCACCGTCAGGAATATGGGAGAGCTGAACTGCCAGAAGGTCCATGCTGATGGAGCGCTGAACTGTCAGAAGGTTAGGCATGAGAGAGTGCTGCACTGTCAGATGGACATCAATATGGTAAAGGGTGCGATATACTTCAGTGCTGATGTGGCTGCTCACATATGTTGGTGCCTTGTTTAATGGGCTGACCCTGCTGATAATAGCACTGGTAGCAGTTTTCAGCATCCCTGTTGTTTATGAAAGGCACCAGGCTCAGATTGATCATTATATAGGGGTAGCAATTGCGCAGATTAGATATGCACTCATGATCAGCACTGATGGAGAGCTGGACTGTCAGGTGGACAGGACTGAGGGAGCACTGCACTCAAAGAGGGTCAGGAAGGAGGGGGCACTGCATTGCCAGCGAGTCAGGTCTGGCGGAATGCTTCATTCAGGAAGGGTCAGGAAAATGTGAGATCTGCAGTGTCTGGGGGTCAGGACAGAGGGAGTGCTACGATATCAGAGGTTCAGAACTGCAGGGGCGCTGCGCTGTTAGTGGGTCAGCAATGAGGTAACTGCCACTTTGGATATTGCTTAATAGAGCGGTGCAAATCCAGTTTGTAAGTAACGAGAGAGGGCTGCACTCTTAGAGGGTCAGGAAAGGAAGAATGCAACACTTGTAAAGGTAGAGGCCTTAGGGAGGGAACACAGTCAGCGGGTCAGGACTTAATAAGGGCTGCACTGTCAGAGGCAGAGGGCTGAGGGAAGGCTGCACCGTCAGATTATGATGATTGGGGGAGAGCTCCACTGCCAAAAGGTCTGGATTGAGAGAGCGCTGCACTGCAAGTGGGTCTATACTGAGGGAGCTGTTCAATGTCAAGCTTTCAGGACTGGAGGAGGACTGTACGATCAGGTTTTTGGACTGAGGGAGCGCTGCACTTTCAGAGGTTTACTGCACTGTAGGGCTGTCAGAATTGAATTAACTACACTCTAGGTATAAGTCCCCCTGGACAGTGATAAGGTAGCGCAATACAGTCAGATCGTCTGGACTGAGGGAGACTTGCACTGTCAGAGAGCCAGGACTGAGGTACTTTGCACTGTCAGATGTTCAGGAAAATGTTGGAACTGGAATATCAGATGGTAAGGACTGAGGGAGGACTGCAATGAGATTAGGTCAGTACTGCAGTACTGCTGCAGATAAAAATGTTCTAATTTGACAGAGGACTGCAGTCAGAGGCTCAGGACTGACAGAACGATGCACTGTCAATAGTCATGGCTGACAGAGAGCCAAACAGTATGTTGGTCAGGACAGAGGAGTTGCTGCACTCTCAGATTTCTGCTCAGAGGTAGCGCTGTAATGTTAGAGTTTGGGCACTGATGGAGCGCTGCACTGTCTGAGGAGCAGGGCTGATGGAACGCAACAATGCAAATGGTCAACCGTGAGAGAGAGCTATACTGTAAGAGGGTAAGGACCGAGGAGCCATTCAATATCAGATGGTCTTGACTGAGGGAGTGCTGCACTGACAGACGTTAATAACGTTGGAGCGCTGCACTGTCTGGTTTGTCGTGTAGCACTGACAGAGGATGACGGCGGAGGGATCTCTGCACGGCCTGTTTGCCAGGAATCTTGAGCAACCGCACTGAAAGAGTAAGTTAGTAAGCACTGAAAGTTAGTACTGAAAGAGTGCCGCTCAGTCAGCGATTCCAAACTGAGGGAACGCTGCACATTCTGAGGGTTAGTGCTGAGGGAGGGTTGCTGTGTCAGCTTGGCAGGACTGAGCAAACACTGCATTGTCGTGGGCTCGGATTGAGGGAGAACTCCACTGTCTTAACTTCAGCACTGAGGGAATGCCGCACTCTGAGAGGGTCAGCACTGAGGAAGTGCTGTCAGAAACCCAGCAGTGAGGAAGAGCTATCAGAGGGCTAGCATGAGGCCAGCACTGTATGAGGTTCAGGAATAAGGGAGTGATGCACTATGGGAGTTTAGGCACTGAAAGGCCCTGCCTGAGGAGCTGGGTCGATGGAGCGATGCACTGTCAATGGTGTCAATCCTCTTGAGCGTTGTTGGAGCTGCTCTCATCCAGGCAAGTGGTCAGTATTCTGGCACGTCCTCGTGGTGCCTCAAATATCTACAGCAGCCTTCAGTGAGTCAGTAGGTGAATTAGCCGCTTCATGATTCTTAGCCCTGACCTATTATTGTAGTCAAAGTATTAATATGGCTAGTCTAGTTCACTTTCTGGACAGTGGTAACCTCCAGGATGTTGATAGTGGGGATTACAGCAATGGTAATAACATTGAATGGCAAGGAGCAATGGTTAGATTCTACCTGGTGGTCATGCTCATTGTCTGGCACTTGTGTGGCACAAATGTTACTTGGCACTTGTCAAAGCAGCATTTGGCCGAGTGTGGCATCAAGAAGCATTAGTAAAAGTGCCATAAGTTCTAGGCATTGCCCAGCTTTGCTGTATTTTGTAAACGACTGCTTCATTATCTGAAAGCTTTTAGATGGTGGTGAAGATTGGGCAATCATCAGCGAACAAGCCCACTTCTGTCATTTTGATGAAGGAGATCATTGATGAAGCAGTTGAAGGTGTTTTGGCCTAGGACGCTATCCTTAGGGACCCTTGCAGGAATGTCCTGGAACTGAGTGACTGACCTTTAACAACGACAACCATCGTCCTTTGTGCTACGTATCAACCAGCGGAATGTTTTCTCCCTGATTCCCGTTGTCTGCAGTTTTGCCAGTGCTCCTTGATGCCATACTCTGTGAAATGCTGCCTTGATGCCAAAGGCATTCACTCTAACCTCACTTTGCCGAATATTCAGTTATACGTTACCTACATTAATACCACATGTATAGAATCCACAGCAAATGAAGCTTCACACAACGCGATGACATATTCCGGCCCTATGGATGTAGAGATAGAAAATGTCTATTGCTGACTTAGCATTCAGTAACTGAATGGATTTCTAATGGCTTCGTTGTCGGTTCATGGTAAGTCTGATTTTATTTTTCTCTCGCTTTGTTTGAAATGAGTGTTTCTCACTGGTTGATGTGATATGTGTAATGTATCTAATGCATGGCTGAAGAGAGTTAGCAGGCTTTCTGCTTTTGTGCCCTGCATTGTTTCCCATTTTAGTGCACGTTATTGGCTGACAGGAATCAGAAATCAAGAATCAAATGTGTCAATCTCCCCTTGTCAGTGCACAGCCGCTCCATCCGCAAGTTCTCTGCTGTGCTTTTTTGCAGCGAACATGATAACTTGGTCCTTCACAGCCCGAGGCTGAAGCTTCAGAAGAACGCAGAATTTCACCTGCCCATCTCACCACCCACCCCCCACCTCCTCCGCCAAACATGCAGTGTTCAAGCCCACTGACATGTGGACTCATGAGCCGGATTCCCACTTCTGAACAAAGAGCTTTACTGCCATGTGTATAGCTCATGAGTGCTGAAGCCTATGACAGTAGAACCTATCAAAATATCTGGACTGGGGAGAAAAGACAAACTGATATCTAAATATCTCCTATTTCTGGCAACTTCTGCAACCAAGCTGGTGCCAACTTCGTGGATTTCATTGCAATTGGATCAACCAGGGAGGGTCGGAGTGTCACCCTGCAGGTTTTGGATACCCAGTGTCTACATACATTTCCCAAGACTTGGGCCGTTATGAGAGGACACTTCATTTTCAGTGCAGAATTATAACACAATACGCAGAACAGCAGCTATGAGTTATAGTACCAAGTTGATTTGCATGGAGTACCAGAGCTACAGGCAGTCTCCAGCGGTGGGGTGGACCATCGTATCTCTCCGTTCAGTCTCCGCCCACCTCATGTTGGACTGCACGCGAATGTTAACTTGCTGACCCACAATAGGCAATCTGCTTCAATGGACCTTTGTAGATTAGAGTCTGTCCTCAATATGTGAGCAGAATCTATTATATCACCTGGCAAACCAAACAAGCCAACACATAGGAGATGCCACCTCTTCGATTGGTAAGTTGAGGCGTCAGCACTACGTGCATGGATCCGAGTTGTTCGATAACATGTGCAAGCTATCTGTTATCGGCATGAACCGTGACAGGCTGAAGATTAAAATTAAATACAACAGGAGGGATGCTCGCAGAGAGTGGACCACTGTTAGGAAAACATTTCATGGTCACCTGGGAGCGGAACTGTTCTTTGGAAATGCGTGAGTAAGGAACTAGACATTGCGGTAAGGAATTTGTGACTCTGGATGATGCAACCCCCTCCCCCCCGCCCCAACAACACAAGCACAACACAAATGCGGCACAGAATATTCTCTCGATTCGTCCTTGTGATGGACTCTGAGCTTTGAAAGCTTATTTTATTTTTTGAGGCAGATCCAGAATGAAAAAGGAAAAAGGGAAAGGATACTTACCCTTCCAGTTTCTAAGGCAGAAATAGCGTAAACTGAAATTTGAAAACCAAAATTTCTGTGCAGACTGAAACTTGTTGCACTGATTTAAAGGGACACAGAGCCATCCAGGTTCGATAATAGAAGTTGATGAGTGACGTGGTGCAAAGAGGGAAAGCTAAAGAAGTCAGAGGCCAGATGCTGCAGCTGTTTATTTCCACACACACAGCACAGAAGCGAAATGGAACATACTTCGAGACACCAACTCCAATGTTGCACTCTAAACATATGTGAATAAAATCTGGAAAACATCCATTAGTTTGTGGCTACTATCACTGTGATCGAACCTGCCATTGAAGCCAAGTGGTCCCCTGAATATTTACAAGAAGGATCAGAATGAAAAATCTCTGAATGCCGTAGGAAGCATTTGAGGTAAATTCCAACATGCTGCGAGACAGTGCACGAATGATTACTGGTTACAACTCTGCTAGAACATTGAGATATTCATCCTCACAGCGGGTCGAGGTTGGGGAGTGTAGGGGAGGGGGTTGTGAGGCGTTGATTATAGTATCAAAAGTGCAACAGATCCAACATCAAAACAAAATAACTCCACTGAAATCAAAGCCCTGGGAAGTCATCACTGTAATAAATAGCTGGACAGATAGTGGGACACCTCCTGGAGTCGCAGGTTAGGGGCAACATTGTCATATAAGAAGATCTAGACAGCATAGATAGCCTGCCTGCTTTATCACAGCAGAATCTTGAAGCCAATATGTAGGAAATTAGCAAAATATTTGGCTCGCTTGGCATGGGCAAAGCTCCGGATGTTGATAAAATCACGAATGAGCTCAACCAGCACAGGTAATTGGCATTCCTCCTGTAGCTAAACGAAGTTCTGTCTCGCTACTAGAGGGAGGGGCCCGTGGCCAAGTAAATGCACAATGCAAATATTGTGACCGTGGGCAAGAACAAGGGTGAACACACCGATTGAAACAACTAGCAAGGCATCGTCCTGCTGAGCATAAGATGGAAGGTATTTGCTCGCATTGCCTTTGTTTGAATGCAAATCTTGGTTGAATGCATCTAAGTTTGATTTCACAACTGAAATATCTATAATTGATATCACTGTCTCAGTCTGGCAGCTGCAAGAAAAATGCAGTGAACGAAGGGGACTTGCCTTCATTGATCTCACAAAAACATTTGACCAAGTGCAGGAGGCAGACGATTTGTGTCTTTACTGTAACCATTACAACTTTCATTGGCCGTTGTATTATGAAACATTTGTGTCCTGCCCACCATCCCCACAGACCGTTGCCTCTGAAATTCCCAATTGTTACATTTATGCCTTTGTTCAGTTTTGATGAATAGTGATCGATTGAACCGCTGGCTCTGCTTATCTCCACAGATGTTCGCGGAAGTTATGAAAAATTCTAGCAGTTTCAGTTCTGTTCAGATTTCCAGTCTGCACACTATTTTGTTTTTCTATGTCGCAGGATAGAGGAATCAGATTCAGCTGGATGATGGGGAAAAGCTGAATTGTGGGACAAAACTGACATCCCTTTCCAAGATTCGGCACAGACTCGAGGGACAGAATTGCCTCTTTCTGAACTGTAGGTTAAGTGGTTCCATGAGTTTCATTCCTACATGGACTGGAGGATTGCAAAACGGGTAAAGTCCTGAAGGTGATGGAACAATGATCCCGGACAATTTCCTGTTGTTCCGTACCAACAGATAATAGACACAACAAAGCTACATTTTTCCAGCTGTGGTGACTGAGTGGCTCGCAGCCTTCATGGCTGAAATTATTATCATCTTCCATCAGTTTCTACCGTTCTTAGTTAAATTGACCCTTACCCTCAACCATGAATTGAAAGAACCTTCTTCAAATTGCTTCTAAAGCTTTAATATAGT
This sequence comes from Carcharodon carcharias, assembly GCF_017639515.1. Lineage (NCBI taxonomy): Eukaryota > Metazoa > Chordata > Chondrichthyes > Lamniformes > Lamnidae > Carcharodon > Carcharodon carcharias. The sequence continues at coordinate 116,698,978 of NC_054484.1, read as the reverse complement.
TTTCTTTCAAATGCGGAGGAAAACAACTGTACACTGTACTCCAGATGTGACCACATGAAGGTCCTGTACAGCAGCAGCAAACTTCAATACTTTTATCTTTCATTGTCCCTCAATAAACGGCAACATTCAATTTGACTTTCTAATCACCTGCATACTAACATCTTGTGATTCATGTCCAGCACACGCACATCCCCCTGTACAGATATGGTGAGTCGAAAAAACACTTTCTGCTAACGTGAAATGTGGGGCTAGGGGCCAAAGTAAAAAAAAAAAACAAACCTAGAGATTTCGGCATTGAAATTCTAAAACAATTCCAGGCAGCAACTGTCGAGAAACTCAGAACTCTGTTCTGGAAACGTTAATTGGTGGCTTTATTTTAAATCTGCGACTGATAGCGTTTTCTTAAAGAAAAATATTAATGTCCGCAACAAAAGCACTTTCCCCCCCTATTGGCTATGATATTAATTTTATCCATTATGGGCTTCACTGACTAGGCCAGAATTTAATGACCATCCCTAATTGCCCTTGAGGAGGTGGTGGTGAGTTTCCTTCCTGAACCGCTGCAGTACCTGTGGTCTCGCTGCACCCACGGTGCTATTGGGACGGTGCTCCAAATATTTGACTCAGCAACAGTGAAAGAACGGCGGTATAATTCCAAGTCTGGATAGTGAGTGGCTTGGAGAGAAACCTCTAGGTGGTGTGCCCATATATCTGCTGCCCTAGCCCTTCAAGCTGTTGGCCGTCATGCGTTTAGAAGGTGCTGCCTAAGGAAACATTGGTGAGTTTCTTAGATGGTACATAACTCTGCCACTGTTCGTCGGGTTGTGAAGGGGGTGAATAATGTGGAAGAGGTGCGAATCTAGAGAGCTGTTTGTCTTGGGTGATATAAGGCTTCTTGAGTGTTGTTGCAGCTGCACTTATCCAGGCAAGTGGAGAGTAATCCATCACACTAATGACATATGACTTCTAGTTGATGGGTAGGCATTGGGGAGTCAGGATTCGAGGTTCCCGCTGCATGATTGCGTCCTTCTGACATGCTTTTGCTGCAATTGTATTTATTTAGCCAGTCGAATTCAGGTGCTGTTGAATGGAAACGCCCATAATGTTGGTCATGGGAATACAGCAATGGTAATCCCTTTGAATATTAAATGGAAATAGTTAGATTACCTCTTATTGGAGATGGCCATTGCTTGGCACTTGTGTGGCGTGATTGTTACTTTCCATTTCTCAGCTCAAGCCAGGATCTTTTCCAGGTCTTCCTGCATTTGCTCATGGCCTGCTTCAGTACATGAGGAGTCGCAAATGGTACTATGCAATGCACAATCAACAGCAAACAGCCTCACTCCTGACCTTATGACGGGAGAAAGGTCATTGATGAAGCAGCGAAAGATGGTTGGGCCGTGGATACTACCCTGCAGGAGGCAGTGATGTCTTGAAAATGAGATGTTTGAACTCCAACAACCACAACGATCTCCCTTTGCACTAGATATGACTGCAACCAGCGGAGGGGTTTCCACCTGATTCCCATTGGCTTCAGTTTTTCTAAGTGCTCCTTGATGCCAGACTAGCCCAAATACTGCTTGCTGTCAATGGCCGTCAATCTCACGTTCTTTGGCGTTCAGGTGTTTTGCCCATGTTTGTGCCAAGGTTGTAATGACGTCAGCTGATTTGCCCTATCTGAACCAAAACTGAACGTCAGTAAGCAGATTCTTGCTAAGCAAATACCGTTTGATAGCACTGTTGATGACCCTCCCATCATTTTACTGATGATTGAGCGTAGATGGATGGGGAGCTCATTGGGCATATTTGATTTGTTATGCTTCTTTTGCACAGTAGAAGCCTGGACAATTTTCCACGTTGCCAAGTATATGTCATTGTTGTAGCTGGAATGGGACAGCTTGGCTATGGGTGTGGAATGTTATGGAGCACGAGACTTCAGTACTATTGCGAAATGTTGTCTCTGAATAACAGAACAGACTACAGAGATTGAATGGCCTGACTAAATCAAAGCATGGGGAACAGCGACCCATCTTTCGACTCAACATTTTACAGTCTCCTAAAATCAACAGAGTTCAGCAATTTAAATTCATTATGACCCCCTGCACCACTTCATTTATTTTTCTTTTTCTTTGTTGTCTTGGTTTAGTACTGCTTATTTCGTTGTTCCCTCATGTTTGTTTGGCCATGAACAAACACGTTTGTTTGGCACACATTCATGAGCTCACCTACAAACAATTGTTGTTCATTTGAAGGCGAACGTAAAGTTGGCTTTTATTGCAAGAGGAATGGAGAACAGGAATAAATAAATTTTGCTCTTTTTGCACAAGTCTTTGTTGCAACCTGGTTTTGAACACAGTTTGCACTTGTGATCTCCATATTTAATAAAGGAAATACTTTCAGTAAAGGCTGTACAGAAAGGTTCAATGATTGAACCACGGATGAGTGTTTGACTATGAGGATGAGCTGAATAAACTGTACCTATATTTTGAGGAGTTTACATCCGAGAGAGGCAATATAATTGAAACATATTCGATTATGAAGAGGATTCATTGCGTAGATTTAGTTTAGAGATTGTTTCTGCTGGCTGGGGAGTGTAAAAGCCGAGGGCATAATCTCATGATAAGTTGCAAATCATTTCAGATTTTGATAAAGTGGCATTACTTCTCTCAAGAAGCAGCGAATCGTTGGAACTCTCTAACCCAGATAGTTCATTATTGAATATAGTTAAGAGTGGGATAGAGTGAGTTTTGTTCACTCAGGGAATCTGAGGATAAGGACGATTGGACTAGAGAATGTAGATATAGACCAAGATCAGCCACCATCTTATTGAATGGCGGAACATGTTTTTACAGGCGGTATGGTTTATTCCTGCACCTATTTCTTGTGCCATTTCTAAAACCATCACCACTCCCTTTGTATTTGCTACACTGAAAACCCTTTGTCATTTAATAACTACTCACTCTACCCTCTCCCAAGCCTTCACGTCTGTAGATCAGTTGTCCTCTTCGTGACCCTTGTTCTCTTAGAAGAAATGTTTCCCGCTTTGAATCATCACTATTTATTTTATTCAAAGAAGGAAGAGGAGACATTTATCCAAATTCATTACATTACACCAAGGGCATCTATTTACTGCATAACATTATACATTGAGGGAGCTATACTAATCCCAAGAAAATGAATTAGGAGATCTGATGTTGTAAGGGTATGTGTATTGATCAGAAATTCATGACAGCTCTTTCACTTGGTGGTTACATATGGTATTCCCGCACCATCAATGTACAGATCTGCATTGAATTCAGAATTTTCCGCTCAGTACATGTTCCTTTCGTAATACCGGAGCAAAAATGCACTAACCTAAATAAAAGGCAAACTACAGTTAGCGTTGGATATTGAATTATTTCGAAAATTCAGGCATCTTCCATGCTGCAGGTTCAGAAACAGATTGAGGCAAAAACAGGAAATGCTGGAAAATCTCAGCAGGTCTGACAGCATCTGTAGAGAGAGAGAGAAAAAAAGACAAAGTTAACGTTTCGACTCCGCATAACTCTTCTTCAGAGCTGATAAGGGCAAAATCCGGGATAATATTTCACTTTGATGAGCTCCAGTCAAAACAGACTTTTCCTGCAAAGTTTCAAAATGCTCCAAACTTTCTTCAAAACCTTTTCAGTTGTTCACATTCAGAAGCAAGAAAACGTACCTTCTTTGGATATTCTCACTAAGAATAAATGGGGCTCAATGCAGTGGCAGCCATACTTAAAGTTTGACATAGTCCGGTATCAGAAAACTGCTTTATTGTCAGCCCCGCAGCCCTACTACGCTCCCACCCTAGAGCCCCACTTTGAGCAGGTAGTCCCTCCACCACTGGCACACACTGGCAGCAGTGTGCTCCCTCTCGAAGGTGCACTGCAGCAAATTGTCAAGATCCCATCGACGGCATTTTCCAGGCAATCAATTTCTATCCTCAAGGAGAACCATCGCTGGATGCACATAAGAAAACCCGGACCTTCATGTTTCCATCCAAGCCACGCACTACGCTAATCTGGAACACAATTAACATTCCTTCACCTTCACTGGGTCAAAAAAAACGGGACATCTGATGTGCTTACACCGCAGCAGCAGTGTTTCAAGCAGGTGGCTCACCACCATCTTCTCATTCACAGCCAAAGAAACAAATTATGGCCTTACCAGCTGCAGGCAAATCCAAGAATGCATAAAACATATTGCCCATGTCATTCCAAATTCGCGGCAGCCATCCCCCCACCACCCACCCGGGTCCTGTCCCAGCCTCGGGTGAATGCCACAAATACTGACCTCACCCTTTTCACTGACACATTGATGGATATAAAAAGGTCACACTCTGCTTCAGTGAGATTAATGTCGAGAACAGTTTCAAAGTGGAATGCCAACGGAGAACAAAAGGCATTGAAATAAATTATGATTGACTGAGGAGCCTTAAAGTCTTAATTAGATGCACTGATTTTTTTTTCCCCCAAATGCTGTGAGATTACTGTGGAGTGACCCGTGATATCCTGTTTGTGAAAGGCCGTCTGGTGGATCAAGATAGAAGGGCTGATAACATGGATGTTTATTTTGCATCACCACATCCACAATAACACGAATCAGTGGGTTCTTGCTCTCCATAATTGAGGGCATTAAGTCAAATGATTCCTTACGCATAAACTTTCAGAGGTAATATTGATTCTCTCCGGCTTCTTGATATTGGCACATAGGTTTCAAATCTACTTCTCAGCTTGCTTGGCTTGATTTACACCATGCATTGACTAAACGGATAGATGTACTGTGGAGATTCTGATGTACGCAACTCCTGATTACAGGCCAGGTGCTATGCCAAGGCGCCAACCAGCAGTTGAGATTTCCAACACAACGGCCTGAATTGTAGCCAACTATTTTGTTGCAAGCATCATTTTTCATTTGTTCTGAAGCTGCATAACAGTGCGAATTGAGAACATTCGCTTCAAAAAGCGTCCGAGCACCGACATGAATCCTACTTAGCGGGGTAGGGCAGATGGTTTCCTACCTAATTTAGAAGAATCCGAGGTGATCTCATTGAATTAGATAATTTTTCATGGGCCTTGATAGGGGAGATTTTGGCAGTATGTTTCCTAATGCTCGGGATTCTAGCACTAGTGGTCAGAGTCCCAGAGGAAAGCATCAGGCATTATCGCGAGATCAGGTAAAATGTCTTCATTCAGATGATTGGGAATCTTTGAATTCTATACACGGGAGTGTTGTAGATGATCAGGAGGTCATGACAGCAATCCATACCTCTCGAGGATTTATGGGAATCTTTGGGATATGAGGATAGTTCAGAAAGCTGTTATTGAGGCAGATTTTCCAGTAAGTTGTTGACTATTTGAGAATCAGTGATGACCAGTACATGATTACACCTTCTCTTATTTCTTATTTCTTGCACAAACTTACATAATCAGAGGAACAATTAAGATAATATTGACCTTAGAGTGGAAGGAGTACAGATTCACCAGAAGGAAACTGTTTTTAGGCAGGTTAAATTCATAATATAAGATCCATACTCATAGAATCATAGATTTGTCACAGCACAAAAAAGATGATATTCAGACCATCGTGTCTGCACTGGCACATTGAAGGGATAATTCACCGCCTTCATTCCTGAATCTTTTTTTTTTCCAGGTCCCCTTCACATTCCTAATTTTCAAGCCTTCTTCAAATTTCTCGCCTCCTCAGCATAGATGAATTAAGTTTAATCTGATCGAGGTTTTTACCCTGCTAAAATGCGTTGTTAGGTTGAACACGGGGATGTGTCTCCACCAATGATAAAAATGGCGGGGAAATGTAATATGTTTTGCCACTGGTCAACAGCAATGGTGCCTAGGACAACCAAGGAAAAGTCAGGAATAAAATTTCAAACTAAGGGCTGCTAGAAATCAAGAAATAATTCTAAAATAATCGAGGCTACCACAATCTCTAGATTCTTTATCTTTTTGCTCTTTTTTGCAAATCAGTGAAGCGCCTCTGTTTCTTCAGCTCTACTTGAAGAAATGAGTACATTTTGCTCGCCTTCCCTTCACTACTGTTTCACAGGGAACGAAACCCTTGGCCACAGGACAATACTTAGATAACGAATCCAATCCAGGAGCCCTATTTTAAACGTCTGATGCTCTCTCAACTTAGCTATTCGAGCTGATTTCAATAGCTTTCCCACACATAACTTCACTATCTGACAAGAGGCATATGACCATTTGTTGTACATTTCCTCCTTTGAAATGTCACCCTCACAGGCACAGTGGCAGCATCCCTCTGGCTTCCTTCCACAAATCTTGTACTTACACCAACTGTTCGCTCATTGCTCGAGGCATGTGATGATATAATGATATTACCAAGATATCTGCACTTGGCCTTCAAAGGCTCACAATGTAACTTCTAACCTGCCTGGCTTCATTACATTGCATCACAATTCTCAAAACTAGCTCCCGAATTTGTGGCTTCATTCAAAGCCATGCATTGCCCCAGAATGATTCAAATGTGAGATTCAGACTGCCCTGTCTACTGTGGAAGCAAACTATCCAACTAAGCTTATTCCCTGGAAATATTAAGTTTCAGAAATTCCAGTGTGATACACTAAGAGATAGGTATTGATTTGGCGAATTGAGAAACGATTTTGAATGGTGTTTGTTGGTGGAATGCGTGATACCATCCCTTTGAAATCAGGAATGCTCATTCGGCGTAATGTTCTAATTGTGTGAATCATACTGTATAGAGGTGTAATAGATCTGCTATCACAAGGTTTTCATTAAAAATTTCAAACATTTATCCGTCACGACTGTTTGCTCGATTAACTGCAGTGAAATGCATCAGTCAGCACATTATTTTCCTCTTAGATATCTTCAACAACAATTCAATGTGCTTCCTTACGGAAACCTCAAAATGTGATTGTGATCCAACCATCTTGGTTGTTTTGCCACAGAAATCCATGCTTTATGATTTATTCGGACGTTGTTAGTTTGATTTAAACTTCATTATATCAGCTTCCATGATGTTCCTTGATTATTTTTGCTTGTTTAGACTTGTCACAGTTTTCCTTTATCTGCCATTTAACACTCAGACGGTTGCTGTGCTGCCATTCACAACCTCATCTGGACGAAAATTCTGTTCCTTTACGGTAACCATTTCAACTCTCTTTGATTTTTGTACCATGACACATTTAGCTTCCTGCCCTCCACCCTCACGGACCTTCACGTTTGCATTTGCTTCCCTATGCCGCACTCCATTTATTTAAAATCTGTTAGAAAATTAACATTATATATATTTCTACAGTATTGCCGAAAAGTGATCGATCTGAAATATTCGCTGTTTACTTCTTGACCTTCTGTGCATATAAAACATTATCCTACCATTTATTTTCAGATTTCCAGCATCCACGTTTTTCTATCTGAATGATGATGTAATTGGATTCAGCAAGTCTTAAAATATCTACTTCACAGGGTGATGAGGGAACCTGGGATTGTAGAACTTTTTCCATGGCCGGGATAATTTTGAAGAGCTACAAGCCTCCTTCTGAATGCTGGAATTCTATGATTCGCGTCTTTCATTTTGACATGGATTGGAAGATTAGCAAACTCTTCATGCCATGAAGTTGACCAATGAATGAATCAGCGAAACTTACTGATATTATGTACGGACCATTTAATGCATGTGGAAGGACTACATTTGTCCATCTTTGGCCATGGAATGGTTAAGGTGTTGCACATCAACGTTGTAAATGAGGTGCGGGGTGAAAGGGCAAACAAAGCTAGCAGTCTCAATGATTGAAATGATTATCTTTTCCATCAGCTCCGTGAACTTGAAAATGTGTTAAATTTAATCTAACGATGTAAAGCTGGGAAACAAAAATTATATATGCAGATCAAGTAAATCATGTTGATTTGTTGGAATGCACCCCGTCCCTGAATAATTCCACCCCCGCCCCACCCCAGCTTGGCTGGGAACTTTGTTTCCTACTATCTCTTACTGAAATCCGCCAATTGTTCAATGATTCTGTTACCTAGTAAGTAACGAGGGCCAGCCCCATTTCATCTCTTGAACTTCAGTCTCCTCCATAACGATATTTGACTCTTGATATTCGTTTGTATTTTCCCTAAATCGTGTATTTTAAACATGACCATATTTAGATTGTTGTTCCTGAAGTGCCCTTCCAACCTCACACCCACCAAGCCACTCCCCCTCCCCGCCCCGCTCCTCCCTTCTCATCTCCCCTCCACCACCACCCAATGAAGCACATTCCACATACTCTCCATTATCTGAGAGGTATTCAAAGTCTTATTTCATTCTCATTAGGCCTCCATCGTAATTATCAATGAACTGCTCCTGTACACTGCTCAGCAATTTCATGAAAGATAGGCTCTGAAATAAACGAGATCTTAAGTGGCAACATTCGTGAAATAAGCTCTTACAGCACCGGAGTAATGCAGGTGAGAAATTAAATACATTGATAAAATATTACCGGGTGTATACCACAGATCAAGAAAAATAAGAATAATTTTGAGTGTCAAGTTTGCGAGCAATGTAGAAAATGTTGCAGGAATTTACATGGTTCAAGTAATGGTAGGCGCCTTTTATCCTTATTATGGACAAGGATGGGCACAGTGCAAAGCGAACAGAGGAAATGCAGTCTTGAAATGTGTGAAAGGAAAGATATGACCTTTTTGGTTCTACCCCAACAATGATACTGACAAATGTCAGCTGGAGCGAGATGTTAGAGGTATTGGAAATGGTCAGAAGTTTAAAAGCACTCGGAATATGATTATGTCATTAGTGGATATGTAACTTCATCCAATGTATTGCATTCGAAGAATACTGGGGTAGAGATAGGGCAGTTCTTTGGAACAAAGAAGATGGAGAGGAGGAGTAGGCCATTCGGACGTTCAAGCCTGCTCTGCTATTCAATATGCTCATAGCTGAATGATTCCATTTTGAATTCCAAATTCCCAACTAAACACGATAACTTTTGATTCGCTTGCCTAACAAGAATGTATTTACTTACGCAGTAAAAAAAAAAAATATTCAATGACCTCGCCTACACCACCTCCTGAGGCAGAGTTCCAAAGTCAAACAGCCTTCTGGGTGGAAAGCAAATTTCCTCTTAACTGTTCCAAATAAGTGATCTCTAATTTAAAGCAGTGCTCACCAGTGCTGGACACTCACATCCTTCTTAAATAGTAGAGTTACATTTACTACTTTTCAGTCACATGGGACCATTCCATAATCTAGCAAATTTTGGAAAATTATATCCAGCGCATTTACTACCTCATTAGCCATTTTGTTTATTACCCTAGGATGTAATCCATCGGGATCCAGAGACTTGTCAGCTCGCAGCTCCATCAGTATGCTCGGTACTGCTTCCCTTGTGGTTGTAATTTCTCCTCGTTCCTCTCTCCTTTTCACCTCCTGATCTACAGCTATTAGAGGATTGTGTTTTATATCCTCTATATTGAAAAGAGAATCAACATATCTGTTCATTTTCTCTGTTATTTTCTCATTATCTGCTCTTAACTCCCCACTGTCACTGTCTAGAGGCCCAACAATCTCTTTCTGTGCAATTTATATTTCTAGCTATCTTCCTCTCATAATCGAAATAATTTTCCCTGATTAAACCTTTAGTCATTCTTTTCCATTCTTTATATTCTGGTCAATCATCTGACCGGCCAATCATCTTTGCGCAGTTACATGTCTTTTCATGACATTTAATGCTCTCCTTAACTTCTTCAGTTAACCACAGATACTGGGCCGTTACCTTAGAACATTTCGTTATTGTCGAATTATACTTACTCTGAATATCCTGTAATGTCCACGAAAATGCCTGCCACTGCTTCTCCATCGATCTATTCTCCAGGAGATTAACCCAGTTCACTTCAGCTAACTCAGCTTTCATGCCCGCACATTTGCCCTTTTTTGATCTTAAGGTACTAGTCTTGGGCCCACTCTTCCCCCTGTTAAGGTGATTCACTACCACCTGGAGGGTGCCATTACTCTGAAGATATTAATTAATCTCAGTTACATTACCAAGTCTAATAGAACTTGCTCTCTGCATTGTTCCTGAGCATGTTGCATTAAGAAATTACCTCGAAAAAAATCTGAGAGCTCGTCATCGAGGCTGCCATTGCTAAACTGATTTACCCTCTTTATATGTAAAATAAAATCACCTATAATTATCGCTGTCTCTTTACCCTAAGCGTCTAATTTTTCCTCTTTATACTTTGTCCTACATTGTCGTTACTGCTAGGGGGCCTGTCGACCACTCCTACTAGTGACTTTTCTCCTTAGTATTCCTCGTCTAACCCAAACCGAATCTACATCCTGATCTCTTGAACCAGGTCATTATTAACCATTGGACCAATTTTGTCAATCTTCGATTCACAGTGCTACCTCTCCATCTTTAAATAGCTCCCTATTATTTTTGAATATCGTGTTCCTCTCAATATTCAAGGGCCAATAATAATCGTTCTGCACCAAGCCTCCGTAATTCCTATCAGATAAATCTTCCCTTGATATGAAGGGTGTGCCAGAGGACAGGAAGAGGCAGAGATTTTAATTATATTAGTGCATCAGCGGATGCGATCCATGCAAATAATGTATACATATTCTCTATTTGTGTTACGGTTTTTTACAACTTTGAATAAAAATGACAAACGCAGTAATTTAAAAGTAGACCATCATCAGTAACGGCTGCATGGGTTCATAAACACTAATGTCAGGTTATAATCATTTTGTCAACATAAATTCACCAGACTTATTGGAATTACTTTACAACCAGCCGTGTTATTGTGGAGTTTCGATGAGTTATTTTAGCTTGGGGTTACTATCTGCGCTGTTAGAGTAAGGTCACAACAATAGTTTTGGAGTCAGTTTATTACCGCTGTTGTTCCAATGTGGCAGCCGTGGTCAATTTTAGAGTATATTCAATATCAATTATAATATTTTGTGTCATAGGTAGTATAGTTCGAGGCGAGACATGACCTGCGATCAATTGAGAACTAACTAAGTTTGACTTACATTCTGGATTGGCGAGGATTTTACCAAATTATTAAGAGGTCACAATAACCTGGCGCAGTGTGCAAAAGGAGAAGTTCCATTCAAATTTCAAAGGGCATGCGCAGAGCACTTTAAATCCGGGATTATGATGCCTTCACTGATTTTAACAGGTGGGATTTAATGTCCTGCGTTGTGCAATTTCTCCATTAGTGGCCGAGGCGCAGTGAACCAGAAAATCGCCAATTGTTTGATAAAGAACTGCAACTAATGCACAAATATTTTGTAACTTGATTTTCCCAGCGAAAGATGGATTGTTCTTAAACGTGGAGGAATTAGGGATCACAGTTGCATTCCACTTGGAACCGTATAGTTTGAGAGGATTCACACAGGTCTCTAAAACATGATAACAGTTCTACAGATAGAGAACATTTACTATCCCGTTCTTGCACCATTCGGCGTTCCCGGTAAGTCATTTTCACTCTGTGACCTAAGGGTTGTTAAAATTTCAATGTTAATGTAACAGATTTCGAGAATGACCACATTGCGGAGTCACATATCCATTAGGATGATTTGAGAAATATCGACGTGTATCCTGCTAATCCTTTCCACGGGTGAGCGTCTGTTCTGGTCGCTAGACCGGGACAACGGGGGTTCAAGTGTCCTCCCTTTGCTGAGGCTGACTTACCCCCTATCACTGTTGAACAACTCCCCTGCCCCGTCCAGCCTCTCAAACAATAATTCATTTACCCCAGATAGATTTGCTGTTTATCCCTGGGCATCAAATCAATTATTTCATGCTCCCAGTTTACCTTACGTTGGTAACTTCTCCGATTTTAGCCACCTTCAACCAACAGCGGCTTTTGAAAGGATTTTGAGAATAAATTGTTCAGGGAGCTGCCAACATCTGATCTGCCACCATGAACCCTCCCAATTGCAATACTCGCCGAGCGGTGGCTGGGCCGTTAAATGAGGGTGACTATATGGAGAATTTGTGGAATTTCTTGGCATAATTTTAATGTTTGCGCCTCGGTTGAATATTTTTTTTGGAATCCCCATGTGCCTGTTAGTGTTCTGGAAACTATTTTGAAGACGTGGTGATTTCTGAATAACGTTTGCTGGAATTACAACGGGTATTACATGGTTAATCCTTTCATTAAAAAAAAACAAAGATTCACCAACACTCGTCTCTATACTGAAAATTAAAAGAATCCGTGTCAATAACGCGAAATAGAGACAGATCCGAATATTTCCCAATAAAATGGTGTAACAATTGTCATTTATTTGCTTAACTTTTCTCTCTCTTTCTTACAGCCAACTTAATGACAATCACGATTCTCTCTAGGGGGAATTGTGACCCATCGAACAGTATCTCCATCTACATGGCCGCAATGGCCGCAGCAGATCTTCTGGTCATGATTTTCAACGTAATAATATATCGCGTTTTCAGCTTTGACTTTCCGTATTCATTCCTGTCCTACACGGCCGTTTGTAAATTCACCGTGTCTTTGAATCCTGCTACCCTGGATCTCTCTGTCAGGTTCACTGTCTCCTTCACATTTGACCGATTTGTAGCTATATGTTGTCAGAAATTTAAAACAAAGTACTAAGTACTAAGAAAACGGCGACTGTGGTTTTAACATTAGTCTCTGTTGTGATCTATTTCGAGAACATCCCCTTTTGGTTTGCATGTGAACCTGAACGAATAATTCACAAAATCGCCTGGGGTTGCTTCTCCAGTCTGGTCTTTTACTCATCGCCTGCAGGTGTGGCATACTCCTGGTTAAAATGCATTTTTGTTGCTTGGCTTCATTTTGTTTGATATTACTGTTTAATTGTTTGACAATCAGGCGCATTTTAATGACCAGCAGAGCCCGCAGGGCGCTTCGGGGTCACCACCGTGAGAATCAGAGTGATTTAGAGATAAAGAACAGGAGAAAATCGATTACTTTATTGTTCGGAGTATCGGGTAGTTTTTTTACTTTTTTGGCCTACAGCTGTCGTTAGTATTTTAACTACCAGATTGCCAAGTACCGCACAAACCCGCGGCGAGTTGGCAACTCCTGAATACATCGCGAGTGAAACCGGATGCATGCTAATATATTTGAGTTCCTGTTCAAACACATGTATTTATGCAGCAAAACAAACCAAATTCAGGGAAGAGATTAAAAAGATGATTAAAATTCCCTGGACTTTGATTCTGACTTTGGTTAAAAAAAGAGAGAAAAAAAGAAGGCAAATTCCTCTCCTAACTAGTTAAATTATAGCACGTGTTCTAAGTAATCGTCCAAGTGCGAAATAAAAGTGTTTTTGCGAATATGAACGTGCATCGGAATATCTTTACTCCATGTGTTTTCTGCCTGTAGTTTCCCAGGACGAACCTGATCTCTTCCTAATGAAACATTGCACTTTTCACACAAAATCCAAAGCGAACAGTTGGATATAACATATGCGTGTCAGAAATTAGTATCTCACTCCGTGTAATGAAAATATGACACCCCGGTTCCATTAACAAACAAAGCATTCCTTATTATAGGAACAATGTTCTGGAAATCGTTATTGCTAATACTTCTGTAACGTTGTATTGATTATTGTAAAAAAAAAGTCCACTATCAGTCCCCATCTGTCTTCACACTGTCTGCTGTCCGAATGCATTAGTTACACCGGTGATGTAATGATGGGGAGAATGGAAACTTTACTCCACAATGTTATGTTACGCATCTTTGTTTACACACATTTCGAGGAACACAATTTGCCATCAAATTGATGGAATTTTATAAAAAGAGAAGCAATCCATTGAATGGAATCTTTCATTTTGCCATTTACTCTCCACCCATAAACAAGTTACATTCATTTTCACAAGCGATCTCAACATCGAGGAAGACTAAATTGATTGATCCATATATCCAGTTTATCTTTTAGTGATATTTCTGGCCTAAAATGTTAGGGTGGTCTTAAGGTGGTTCATTGAAGATAGCTGGCCCAGGATTGTTCAGGGAGGGTCGTGTTCAATTAATTGCTTCCCTTTTTTAAAAAAATGACGTAACAGTGAGCGTTGCTGTTGCTGTGTTGCACACAGTATTCCACAATTAAATGTTCAATTAAATACAGAATGCCAGACCTGTTAACGAAGTTAGAATTGGTACACCAAATATACAGCACCAATAAGGATTCGAAATTGTCTGAGTGACAGGGAGTAGCAGTGAATTGTTATTTTCAGCAGGAGGGGGGTTTATAGTGGAATTCCCAGGGCCCAGTGTTAGGCCCTCTGCTCATCCTCATATATATTAAAAGGGCCTGGACCTTGGTTTATACAAGGGAATCATTTCATAACCTGCGGGTGGCAGGAAATTTAGAAGGGTTTGGAGATGTGAGGGTACTCCAAAACTTCAAAGAACATAGTTCTTTAGGGGCCAGGTGAAAATTAAAGTGTGGCATTAAAAATTGATTGGTTATTGTAGGAAGAACGCAGAGAGATGAACCAAATTAAATGTTATAGTGACAGAGCAGATGAAGTTGTAAGGGGCATTGGTGTATGTGTATATGTGCATAAAAATTGAAATTGCAGGGACAATTTGAAAGTTTCTTTCATAAAACACAAGGGATCCGGGCTTCATAGTAGGGGCATGGAGTACCGAAAACAAGAAGGTAGGTGCATGGAGTACCAAAAACAAGAAAGTAGGGACATGGAGTACCAGAACCAAGAAGGTAGGTGCATGGAGTACCAAAAACAAGAAATTAGGGGCATGGAGTACCAAAAACAAGAAAGTAGGGGCATGGAGTACCAAACACAAGAAAGTAAGGGCACAGAGTACCAAATACAAGATGGTAGAGGCATGGAGTACCAAAAAAAAGAAAGTAGGGGCATGGAGTACCAAAAACAAGAAAGTAGAGGCATGGAGTACCAAAAACAAGAAAGTAAGGGCACAGAGTACCAAATACAAGATGGTAGAGGCATGGAGTACCAAAAACAAGAAAGTAAGGGAACAGAGTACCAAATACAAGATGGTAAAGGCATGGAGTACCAAAAACCAAGAAAGTAGAGGCATGGAGTACCAAATACAAAATAGGAGAGGCATGGAGTACAAAAAACAAGAAAGTAGAGGCATGGAGTACCAAAACCAAGAAAGTAGAGGCATGGATTACCAAAAACAAGAAAGTAGGGGCATGGAGTACCAAAAACAAGAAAGTAGGGACATGTAGTACCAAAAACAAGAAAGTAGGGGCATGGAGTACCAAAAACAAGAAAGCAGAGGCATGGAGTACCAAACACAAGAAAGTAAGGGCACAGAGTACCAAATACAAGATGGTAGAGGCATGGAGTACCAAAAACCAAGAAAGTAGAGGCACGGAGTACCAAATACAAAATAGTAGAGGCATGGAGTACCAAAAACAAGAAAGTAGAGGCATGGAGTACCAAAACCAAGAAAGTAGAGACATGGAGTACCAAAAACAAGAAAGTAGGGGCATGGAGTACCAAAAACAAGAAAGTTGGGACATGTAGTACCAAAAACAAGAAAGTAGGGGCATGGAGTACCAAAAACAAGAAAGTAGAGGCATGCAGTACCAAACACAAGAAAGTAAGGGCACAGAGTACCAAATACAAGATGGTAGAGGCATGCAGTACCAAAAACATGAAAGTAGAGGCATGGAGTACCAAATACAAAAAAGTAGAGGCATGGAGCACCAAAACCAAGAAAGTAGAGGCATGGAGTACCAAAAACAAGAAAGCAGAGGCATGGAGTACGAAAAACAAGAAAGTAGGGGCATGGAGTACCAAAAACAAGAAAGTAGCTGCATGGAGTACCAGAAATCAGAAAGTAGGGGCATGGTGTACCAAAAACAAGACAGTAGAGGCATGGAGTACCAGAAACAAGAAAGTAGGGGCGTGGAGTACCAAAAAAAAGAAAGTAGGGGCATGAAGTACCAGAAACAAGAAAGTAGAGGCATGGAATACCAAAAACAAGAAAGTAGGGGCATGGAGTACCAAAAACAAGACAGTAGAGGCATGGAGTACCAAAAATAAGAAAGTAGGGGCATGGATTACCAGAAACAAGAAAGTAGGGGCATGGAGTGCCAAAAACAAGAAAGTGGGGGCATGGAGTACCAAAAACCAAGAAAGTAGGGCCAAGGAGTACCAAAAAGAAGAAAGTGGGGCCATGGAGTACAAAAAACAAGAAAGTGGGGGCATGGAGTAGCAAAAACAAGAAGGTAAGGGCATGGAGTAGCAAAAACAAGAAAGTAGGGGCATGGAGTACCAAAAACAAGAAAGTAGGGGCATGGAGTACCAAAAACAAGAAAGTATGGTCATGGAGTACCAAAAACAATAAAGTAGGGGCAGGAGTATCAAATATAATAAAGTAGAGGCATGGAGTATCAAAAATATGAAAGTAGAGGCATGGAGTACCAAAAACAAGAAAGTAGAGGCATGGAGTACCAAATACAAGAAAGTAGGGGCCTGGAGTACCAAAAACAAGAAAGTGGGGGCATGGAGTACCAGAAACAAGACAGTAGAGGCATGGAGTACTAAAAACAAGAAAGTAGGGGCATGGAGAACTAGAAACAAGAAAATAGGGCCATGGAGTACCAAAAACAAGAAAGTAGAAGCATGTAGTACCAAAAACAAGACAGTAGGGGCATGGAGTACCAAAAACAAGACAGTAGAGGCATGGATTACCAAAAACAAGAAAGTAGGGGCATGGAGTACCAGAAACAAGAAAGTAAGGGCATGGATTACCAAAAGCAAGAAGGTGGGGACATGGAGTACCAAAAACAAGAAAGTGGGGGCATGGAGTACCAACAACAAGAAAGTGGGGGCATGGAGTAACAAAAGCAAGAAAGTATGGTCATGGAGTACCAAAAACAAGAAAGCAACGTAAAAAATGTACACACATGTGTTCGGCCCCAATTGGAAAATTGTGTCCAGTTTTGGGCAGCACAGCTTAGGAAGGAAATAAAGGAATGATAGGAGTAGTGGTGGGAGTCGGGGTGGAGCTGTTGTAGGGGGGATGTGGGAATACTGCAGAAAAAAGTTGTGAAGGTGCTTTTTAGGGATAAGGACGTTTAGTTAGGTAGTTAGATTGGCCAGTTAGGACTGTTTTCCTTGGAGAAGGGAATGTTCATAGGAGCTTAATTAGAAATGTTCAGGGCCACGGGGGGCCTTGGCAGAGTGGACCTATTGGTGAGAGGATTGCGAACCAGGGAGTGCAGATATAAGTTGAGCAGAAAAAGAAGGAAAGGCGACATGAGGAAAAACTTTTTTTTTTTACGCAGCCAGTTCTTATGTTCTGGAATGAACTACCTGAGACTTTGATGATGGTGATTCAATCACGACATTCAATGGGAAACTGTATCATTATCTGAAAATAAATGAAATGTAAAATGTTAAGGGTGAATGGTAAGGGAATTGCAATAGCTGAATTCACCACTGTCGCCTGTCCGAATGGAATAATTACCTCGGTGAATATTTAATGATGGGTTGAATGGAAACTTTACTCCACAATGTTATGTTATGCATCTTTGTTTACACACATTTCGCGGAACACAATTTGCCATCAAATGGATGGGTTTTCATAAATAGAGAAGCAATCCATTGAATGGAATCTTTCATTTTGCCATTTACTCTTCACCCATTAACAAGTTACACTCATTTTCACAAGCGATCTCAACATCCAGGAAGATGAATTGTATTGATCTATATATCCAGTTTATCCTTTACTGATATTTGTTGACGGAAATGTTTATGTGCTTATACGGTGGTTGATTTAAGAGAGCTGGTAAGAGAACCAGGTTTGTTCAGGGAGGGTCCTGTTCAATTAATTGCTTCCATTTTTATTAATGATGTAACAGTGAGCATTGATAAGGACAATGCTGTTGCTCTGTTGCACCTAGTATTTCACAATCCGTTCAATCAAATACAGAATACCAAGCTTGTTAACGAAGATAGAATTGGTACACTGCATATACAGCACCAATAATGATTCGAAATTGACTGAGTGACAGGGTGTAGCAGTGAATTGTTACTTTCAGCAGGACGGGGGTTTATAGTGGAATTCCCTGGGCCCAGTGTTAGGCCCTCTGCTCATCTTCAAATAAATTAAGGGCCTGGACCTTGGTGTACACCAGGGAATAATTTCATAATCTGCGGGTGGCAGGAGATTTAGAAGGGTTTGGAAATGTGAGGGTAGTCCAGAACTTCAAAGAACATAGTTCTTTAGGTTGCAGATGAAATTTAATGCATAGAAATAAAAAATGATTGTTTATTGTAGGAAGAACACAGAGAGATGAATCAAATTAAATGTTATAGTGACAGAGGAGATGAGGAGGTAAGGGCAATTGTGTGAATGTGTATATGTGCATAAATAATTGAAATTGCCGGGACACTTTGAAAGTGTCTTTCATAAAACATATGAGATCCAGGGCTTCATAGTAGGGGCATGGATTACCAAAACCAAGAAAGTAGGGGCTTGGAGTACCAAAACCAAGAAAGTAGAGGCAGGGAGTACCAAAACCAAGAAAGTAGAGTCCTGGAGTACCAAAACCAAGAAAGTAGGGGCATGGAGTACCAAAACCAAGAAAGTAGAGGTCTGGAGTACCAAAACCAAGAAAGTAGGGGCATGGAGTACCAAAACCAAGAAAGTAGGGGCATGGAGTACCAAAACCAAGAAAGTAGAGGCCTAGAGTACCAAAACCAAGAAAGTAGGGGCATGGAGTACCAAAAACAAGAAAATAGGGGAATGGAGTACCAAAAAAAAGAAAGTAGGGGCATGGAGTACCAAAAAGAAGAAAGTAGAGGCATGGAGTACCAAAAACAAGAAAGTAGGGGCATGGAGTACCAAAAACAAGAACGTAGAGGCCTGGAGTACATAAAACAAGAAAGTAGAGGCATGGAGTACCAAAAACAAGAAATTAGGGGCATGGAGTACCAAAAACAAGAAAGCTATGTGAAAACTTCACAAACATGTGTTCAGCCCCAACTGGAATATTGTGTACAGTTTTGGGCAGCACAATTTAGGAAGGAAATAAAGGAATGAGTTGGAGTAGTGGTGGGGGTCGGGGTGAAGCTGCTGTTTGGGGGGATGTGGGAGAGTTCAGAAAAAAGTCCCGAGGTTGCTTCTAGGGATAAGAAAGTTGAGTTATGGTGTTCCGATTGGGAAGTTAACACTGTTTTGCTTGGAGAAGGGAAGTTTCATTGGAGCTTAATTAGAAATGTTAGGGCCATGGGGAGCCTGGGCAGAGTGACAGGAGGAAAATCTTCCTATTGGTGAGAGGATTGTGAACCAGGGATTGTAGATATAAGTTGACCAGAAAAAAGAAGGAACGGTGACATGAGGAAAAACTTTTCTTTTTACGCAGCCAGTGCTTAGGTTCTGGAATGAACTGCCTGAAGCTGGTGATTCAATCAAAGCATTCAATGGGAAACTGTATCATTGTCTGAAAATAAAACAAATGTAAAATGCTAGGGGTAAATGGTAAGGGAATCACTATAGCTGAATTCGCCTAAGATGGCCAGAATAGGGGCAAAAGAAGAAATGAATCCTTCCTTGCTGTAGAATTCGATGATTTTTTGAGGTGTTGGTGCTGCAGACAAAAGTCATTCTATGTTCATTTTCGACGGTCAATGGCAATGAATGGCTCTTCCAAAGCGAGTATTTGCTTCACATCAATAATTTCAACGGAGAATTGCCTCTGCTGCCCATGTAGGTACACCCACAGTGTTGTTAGGGAGAAGGTTCCAAGAGTTTCATTCAGCAACAGTGAAAGAATGGGGATATATTTCCCAGTGGCGCTGGTGCATGACTCTGAAGAAAGATGGCAGGAGTTGGAGCAGCAATTGTTGCCCTTCCCTAATTGCACTTCAGAACGCGGTGGGGAACCACATTTTTCAGCCACTGCAGCCTATCTTGTAAAGATATACCTACACTGTTAATTAGGATTGAATTCCATGAGAATGACCCAGTAACACTGAAGAAAGGATGTTATATTAACAAGGAAATACGTTGTTTGTCTTGGAAGGGAGCTTGCAGATGCACTTTTTCCCATGTGTCGTGCTGTCCTTGTTTTCTAAATGGTAGGAGTAGTAGGCATGGAATATGCCACTGAAGGTGCCTTGGTGTGATGGTCCAACTCATTTTCTACGTAGTATTCACTGCTGCAACTTTGCATCTGTGTGAAATATATACAATGGAGGATGAGGTGTTGACCACTGGGGGAACGTTGTTTTAGATGGTGTCCAACTTTTTAATAACTGTTGGAGGCACACTCACCCAGGCAAGTGGGCAATATTGCACTACACCTCTGACTTGTGCTTGGTTGTTAGTCTTAGGGTAATGCGGAAGTGACTCACTGGTCGTATAGTTGCTAGCCAAAGTCCTAATTATGTAGCCACATTATTTAGAAGGCTAACCCAATTACGTTTTTGGTTACTCTTTACAGCCAGGGAAATTATTCACCGTATTTATGAAAAACTTAAATTATGTAATAGAAGATGTAACTATTTTTTCTCTGACGACAAAGAGATAGGCAATCTTAAAAATATTTCACTGGGTTCCAAATAATTATTTGTAGATTAGAAAAGGGGTAAAACTTTAGTCCAGGGCTATGTGCTGAGGGATGAACTAAAGCTTGGGGCAGTTCCTGCAAAGGCACAATAAGAAAAGGTCACTCTCTAAGATCTTTCTGCCATTGTGCACCGAGGGGCTGGGAATTATATAGACCCCTCGGGCTCTATGACTCAGAAGGAAAGTATGTACTGAAAACAAAATGTATCATAATTGTATTGAAGCACCTCAGAGTGCAACATGATCTATGTCGATATTGTGAATACCATTGCACTGCCTGACAGTCCGCATTGACCATTTTGAAATGACTGTAATGTTCATTGAATGTATTGATGTACCTTGTGGTCTATGTGGAAAGTTGAATACGATCGCACCTTTTGTGATGGCCATTTTAGAAATGTATTGCAATGTTCTTTCAGATATTTTAGAAATACATTACATTTTTTGAATAAAATGAGGTGCTAAATCCCCTGGACTGGGTTTAATCTCTCATCCTGACTATCAGATACACAAAGCCCCAGGGCTGGGTTTTAACTTACACCCTGACTATGAGATGTGCCAAACCCGAGGACTCGGTTTCATCTCTCACCCTGACTATAAGGTGCACAAAGCCCCAGGGCTGGGTTTAATCTTTCACCCTGACTATCAGATACACAAAGCCCCAGGACTGGATTAATCTCTAACCCGGAGTATGAGATACGCAAAGCCCAAGACTGCCTTTAATCTCTCGGTTTGACCTTCTGGCCCCAGCCCAGGTTCTGTGACTGTCTTCCAATGATTCTCCCATTCCTTCCATATGATTACAACACAGTCTTCCCGCTGCCTCCCTCACCCTCCGCCCACCTGTAACACTCACCTGCTCCGAGTCTCTGTGCAACCTATCCCTTGTGTACCTTACTAACAAATCACCCGGAGTCTGCACGCACCCCCTCCCATTCTACAGCTCCATTCCCATTCACCGCTTTCTTCATGTCAGGCTTCAGCTCCCACCCCACCCATTTGGTCTCCCCTTGGCCTGTCACCGTTCCCCACACTGCCATCTCACCATACCCCATTTTCCATCATGTCTGTGACATCCTTCCCGAACCCTCTCCAAACCCAGCGTGCTGCAATGACGCCCATGCATCTGACATCCTTCCCTCTCCCCCTGGTCTCAATGCTGGTCTCCTTTCCCGACTGCAGACCTTCCAGAGATCTGCAGCACACACTGAGTCCTGTTCTCCAGAGTATGGAGGGAATGACCGAGAGCAGCCTCGCTCAAAACCCGTGGCACCTATTGTGTGCAACACAGCTGAACACCCAATGCACCCACTGTGAGCAGGCCAGCTGAAAACCCAGGGCACACACCATGAGCAGCCAAATAAACACCCAAGGCACCCACAGTGAGAAGGCCAGCTGAAAACCCAAGGCACCCAACATGAGCAGCCAAATTACCACCCAAGGCACTCAGAGTGAGCAAACAAACTCAACACCTAAGGCACCCATCATGAGCAGCGCAGATGAACACCCGAGATACTCACTGTGAATAGACCATTTCAACACCCGAGGCACCTACCATTAGCAGACAAACCCTATACCCCAACAGTGTGGTGTAATGTTGGCATTGTTGAGAAACCGAAGCAGTGCTGTTGCAGGTAGGCTTCGAATGCTGCACTCATCTCAAAGCCATGAGCGAAATGAGGTCAGGCAGCTCCATGCGACTTCCATTCGATTGTGATTTACACCAGCCTAATTTCGAACTAGTATGGCATGGCTTTGGGAGGGGGAACGTGATTCTGGCCAGAAAAAAATATTTTTTTAATGTGTATTCATGTTATGTTTGTATATGCAAATAGCATTCTCGAAATGGATTAAAAGGAAAATGAGCTGCCATCAGTTTGCCTTGAAAGTGATGAATGCAAAATTCCAAAATGTTTTCCTGAATCCAACTTTTGGCCTCTCTCCAATCACTCCACTCCCACTCTCTATGAAACAAGCCGCTGGATAGCTGTAACATTCTGGCCTATAGCCTATTCATTGCAATAACTTTTTCCCTTGCTATTTCTTATTTCTCTCTATTCAGCATCTTGATCCTCTGCACCATGCACGTGTTTCACAACCGTACTAAGCTGTACCTTTAGTTACAGAGCTGCCCCTCCCATCTCCTTCTCCTTTCTGCCTAACTTTCCAAAATGTCAGATACCTTTGATGGTTCAGGTCCCAGCCTTGGCCAGCCTGTACCAACATCTCCGCAATGACTATCATACCTTCCTCTTTTACTTCGATTTGTTTCGATTGGTGCTTTTGTTATTAATCATTCATTTGGTTACAAATTCTGCATCCATTCATGCAAAGAGCCTTATATTCAGTTGTTTTTTTCATTCCCCCCGTCTCTGCCCCTATCTCCTGGTGTGGCGTGCATTTTCAGGCTCTATTTCTTCCTTTCATACTTTGGTTCTCATTCTCCTTGCCACTCCTCTGTCCTATTGCTTTGGCCCTTCTCGTTCAAAATTTCTAAATATCTCCTCAAGTGAACACTGCCCCCACCACCACCACCATCCCAGAATCATTTCAGACAAAAAGGAATAGCCAGGATGCCTCCACCTCTGCTGCAGATGCCATGGCTCCACCTACATATAGCGGGTAAGAAAAATAATGCAGTTTGAATGCACATTGTTGTCAAGGGTGTTCACTCGTATACACTTTTCAATTCTGTAAATATATCCTGCATTAATCCTTCTCAAAGTTTAATTGATTCAAATGATATCAAATCTGATTCAATGCCATTAGTTCATTCAAAATGTACCCTCCCCTTCAAGCAGCGCACCCAATCGCCAACCCCTGCAATGAACTCCTGTCTGGACCTTCAGTTCCATTAATTGTCACACAATTTCGCCACAGTAAGTAACTTTTATTTCCATGTCCGTGACTTCCGGAAAGGCACATTATCTGTGAAAATGATGAAAGGCCAATACAGCTGTTATCATTAAATCTCAGGCTAACGTTATTTGTGCTCAGGAGAAGTGTTCATCAACGTTAATGATTATCCTGCTGCTGTCACACTGATACCTGTTGTTCTGGATGCCACAAGTATTTGTCATGACTAATGTTATAATCGCTTCTCCATTTTTAATAATGCGTTTCCTTTATAAGAGTGAGTTTTTATAAAAAAGTAGCTCCAAACACTGAACCCCATTGGGTCCCATGCCCCTCTGCTGGTCGTTTATTCCTCCACGTTTAAGGCTGAATGACATTCCATGCTTAGTTCCCGCTCTCCCCATACATTTTGCTGTACTAGGGAGGTAATGATCACACAGAAAAATTGCAAATGCCTGCAACAGGGTATGAATGTGTGATGCCAGAGTTGTGTTCTCACCTTGACAATGCCGTCTCCTTACCTGTCAGGATTTTACATTGCTCCTGGGTGGCTGCTTAGGGGTGTTTTCTGTGATTTTTGTGCAAAGGCATAGCACATGCCTCAGTATAGAATCCATTGCATAACAGTGCTTCCATTCACTTAGGATATGCAGGCTATTTAATCCTTTGTGAGCTGAAAGATGTTGAGGACGGTCATGCTCTGAAAGTGAAGTTTTTGCACATCGACTAAGTCCTCAATAGGATCAATAAGGGGGAGATGTTCTCATTGGCTGCTGGGTCAATAATGGCTAGGACGGATTTCTCCCTAATGCAAAGGCGATCCAGGACAGAAACTTGTCAGGCTCTCACGATTGCTGGGTCCAGAGTGTTTGTAACTACACTGCACTTAGCTGAGCAATGTACTCCACGGTTTAAACAGGAAAACAAAGGGTGACCCATAAATCAGATCAAGATCTTTGTACTGGACTCCTCCCTCATTCCCTGAGATACCTCGAATTCTAATGTTTGCTAGCTTGTTGATCCAACTGTGTCATTGATCCCTGAATGCATACATGCTACTCAACACTTTTTAAATTGTGATCAACGTCCAATCCCCCTATCACCCATCAATGTCCTCTCATCCTCGATTATAGTCGCAACCTCCTAATTCCCATTTCTCTTGTCACTATGCAACCTCCCCTGTTACCCTTGAGCCCCTCACTATAAATCTTGATATTCATCATCACCCAACTGACCCCTTTAGTGTTGAAGTTCTCATGTTGTTTGTCGATCTTAACCCTCCCTTTCTGGAGGTCACATGTTAGCTAACTTTTCGGTATCCAACCACTTGCCACACCACCCCGCACCATAAGGCCATCCAATATTGTTCCCCCCCGCCCCCACCCCCCCGCACCACTTAACCTTTCAGCCACCAACATAGAGACTGTAGATGCTTCCCCTGAACATTACTGCCCTCTGTCTTCCAATGTTATGAATCGAATCTCCAGCACCAAATGCCTTAGTTTACTGACCGCACCCAGCACAACATTCTGTGCATGAGAGGCCTACTCCCATCCAACAAAAGGACCAAGAATTGCATGCCATGCAAAAACCTTTTAATATTGTCCATACAGCTCCAGGGCCGTCTTTGAAAATTGTCCCGACAGCGTGTCCTCAGGCCCAGAGCAGTCTCAGAAATGTGCCCTCGGCAGCATGTGCCTACCGTTTCTCTTTTGATTGTCCCAATGGTTCAAATCAGGAGAGTAATTACGAATGAAGAGTACAATTAAGGAACATGCTTTTAAAACATTTAACATCCAGGTTAATTAATTAAAGAGAATAGAGATGACTGAGAAGGTGATGTGTGGCAGCTGTAGCATGTGGGAGCTGGTGGATGCTGGCATGATGCAAGGTGACCACATTTGCAGCAAGTGTTGACTGCTCGAGGAACTTCAGCTCAGAGTTGATAAGCTGGAGTCCGAGCTGTGGATACTGCACCAAATCAAGGAGTGGGAGAGTTACATGGACACTGTGTTCCAGGAGGCAGGCACACCCTATAGATGAACTAGGACAAAAGAACAAAGAGAAGTGCAGCACAGGAACACGCCCTTCAGCCCTCCAAGCCTACGCTGATCATATTGCCCATCAACTAAAACATTTTGTACTTCTGGGGTCTATATCGATCTATTCACATCCTATTAATGTATTTGTCAAGCTGCATCTTAAACACCACTATCGTACCTGCTTCCACCACCTCTTCTGGAAGCGAATTCCAGATACTACATCAAATTTGGACTGTGGTTAGAGACAGGAGGGTGAGGCAAGTATGGTGATCCAGAATTTAGCTTCGGAGCAACCTGAGCCAGTGGTCTTGTCCAATAGGTATTAGGTTAGTGCTCCCACACCGGGACAGCGGCCCAGACTGCAGGGTGAATGATTTAACTGACCACAGCACCGTCGTGCAGAGTGCCATTCAATTGGGGGGAGAAAAGAGAAATGTAGTAGTAATAGGGGATAGCATAGTGAGGGGAATAGATACTGCTCCCTGCAGCAAAGACAGACAAACCCAAAGGCTCTGTTGCCTGCCTTGTTCCAAGGATAAGTACATCTCTTCTGGCCTGCAGAAGTACTTGGAGAGGGAGGGGATGGATCCATTATTCGTGAATCATATAGTAACCAGCGATATATGTAGGACCAGGAAGTAGGTTCTGCTGAGGGGCTATGAGCAGCTCCAGGCTAAATTAAAAAGCAGAAGCACAAAAGGTAATACTCTTCATATCACTATCTAAGCCACATGCAAATTGGCCTAGGGTAAATAAGATTAGAAAGATAAATGCGTGGCTCAAAGATTAGTGTGGGAGAAATAAGTTCCCATTAATGGGGTCCTGGCACCAGTACTGGGGAAGGAGAGAGCTGTTCCATGGGGATGGTCTTCCTTTGAACTATGCTGGGGCTAGTGTCCTGTTGAATCATTTAACTAGGGTTGTAGATAGGACTTTAAACTAATTAGTTCCGGGGAGGGTTCAATTGAAGAGAAGTTTAAAAAATCAAAAAGAAACGGGAGAGCAGAGGTGCGGGGTAGTGTAGAGGCGAATGATAATCCAAGTGTAGCAGGAAATGGGAGAAAATATGAGCAGAAGAATGCAGGAGAAATTCGGACCAGAATGAAAAATAATGTTAAAAATTTGAAGCTAAATGCTTTTTATCTGAATGCGCATAGAATTTGCAATAAAATAGATGAGTGGACAGCACAAATAGAAATACATGAATATGACTTGATAGCTACTACAAAGATATGGTTGCAGGGTGACCAAGTCTCGTAACTCAGTATTCAAGGGAATCCAACATTCCAGAAAAATAATCAAAAAGGAAAGGAGTTGGGGTAGCTTTGTTAAAAAAAAAGAGAGGTATCAGTGCGGTGGTGAGTAGTGATATTGGCGAAATAGAGCATGATGTGGAATCATCTTTGGTGGAAATAAGGAATGGCAAGGGGAAGAAGTCACGGGTGAGCATCGTATATAGGCCCCCAAAGAGCTGCCTCAGTGCAGGAGAAAGTATAAACCAGAAAATCATGAAGGTGCCTCAGAAGTATGTTACAATTGTCTTGGGTAATTTTAAGCTGAATATTGACTGTACAAATCAGATTGGCAGGCATAACATGGAAGACACATTTCTAGAGTGCAACAGGGATTGTAACTTAGAGCAACACATTGCAGAACCTACCCGGGAACAGGCTATTTTAGATCTAGTAATGTGTAATGAGGTGGGATTAATAACAGATATTGTGGTTAAGGATTCTCTAGGGGATAGTGATCAAAACATGGTAGAATTTCAAATTCAGTTTGAGGGGGAGCAACGCGTGTCTCAAACTATTGTGTGTCCTCAACTTAAATAAGGGCAACTACAGAGGTATGAAGAAAGAGTTGTCTAAAGTCAGCTCGGAAAATAGACTAAGAGAAAGGTCACTGGATGTGTAGTGGCAGACATTTAAGCAGATATTTCATAATGCTGAGCAAAAAATGATCTGAAGGATAAACTACCCATGGTTAACAAAGATGGTCAAAAATGTATCCAATCAAAAACTAAAGCATACAAAGCAGTAAAAACTAATGGTAGGTCAAAGGATTGTGAATGTTTTAGGAATCAGCAGCAGATGACAGAAAAAATAATAAAGAGGGATAAAATTGATTATCAAAGTAAATAAGCAAGGAATATAAAAACAAATAGCAAGAGCTTCCACAGGCATATAAGAAATATATTGGTGAAAGTGAGCATGCGACCCTGGGATTGACTGGAGAACGGATAATGGGAAGAGGGAAATAGCAGATAATGTAAACCAATATTTTCAATCAGTCTTCACGGTGGATGACACTATATACATCCCAAAGATATCAGATAAAAAAGGCGCTAATGGAAGGAAGTACCTTGTAACAGACTCTATCAAAAGGCACAAAGCATTTGAGAATATAATGGGACTAAATGCAGATACGTCAGCAGGATCTGATGGCCTGCATCCAAGTGTTTCAAGAGAAGAGGCTGAGAGATATTGGAGGCATTGGTCGAAATATCCCAGAAATCACGGGATTTCGGGAGGGCGCCAGTGGATTGTGAAATTGCTAACGTGACGCTCCTATTTAAGAAGGAATGGAGACAACAGAAAACTATATGCCAGTCAGCCTAATGTCTGTAGTTGGGAAAATGCTAGAGATCATTATTACTGAAGAAACAGCAGGGCATTTAGAAAAGCTTAACGTAACAAAACAGAGTCAACATGGTTTTGTGAAAGGAAAATCATGTTTGACAAATTTGCAAGAGGTCTTTGAGGATATAACAAGCAGAGTGGATAAAGTGGAACTGGTAGATGTTGTGTATTTGTATTTCCAGGAGGCATTCGATAAGTTGCCACATAAAAAGGTTATTGCACAATATAGGAGCTCACAATAATTGGGTTGGATATTTGCATGGATTGAGGATTTGTTAGTACTTTTTCAGGTTGGAAAGACACAACTAGTGGAGCAACACAAGATCAGGCCTTGGGCCTCAATTGTTTACCATCTATATTAATGACTTGCAGGAGGGGGCAGAATGTATGAATCCAAATTTGTTGATGATACAAATATAGGTGGGAGAGCATGTTGTGATGAGGACACAAGAAATCTACAAGGGGATATAGACAGGTTGAGTGAGTGGGCAAAAGCTTGGCAGATGGAGTTTAATGTAGAAAAGTGTGAGGTCATGTGTTTTGGTAGGAAGAATCAAAAGGCAGACGATTAGTTAAATGGAGAGTCTCCAAAAAAGCGCAGCTGTGAGGGATCTGGCTGTTCTTGTGCATGAAGTACAAAAAGTTGGCATGCTGGTGCAGCAAATAAATAAGGAAGCAAATGGAATTTTGGCCTGTATTTCTTGAGGGTTGGACTTTAAAAATCAGGAAGTCTTGTTACAACTATACAGACTTTTTTTTGAGACCGCACCTGGAGCACTGTGTACAGGTTTGGTCCTTGTATTTCAGAAACTATATACTGACATTGGAGGCAGTTCAAAATAAATTCTCTAGGCTGATTCCTGGAATGAAAGGATTGAATTATCCAGAACATCTAAACAGCTTAGGCCTTTATTCATTAGATTGGTGGTCTTATTAAAAAGTACAAGATTCTGAGGGGGCACAACAGGGTAGATGTTGAGATGGTGTTTCCACTAGTGGGGGGATCTTGCACAAATGAATATAGTTACATAATAAGAGGACGCTCATTTAAAGCTGAGATGCAAAGGAATTTCTCCTAACACAGCAAGAAAATGCATGGAATGCTCTACCCCAGAGGCTTGTGGAGGTTAGATCACTGAAAGCATGTAGATCGAAGGTAGAAAGGTTTTGAAATATTGGGGAGTTGAGAGTTTTAAGGAAATGGCGCAAAAGAGGAGCTGAGGCCTAGGGCTGATCACCCTGATCTTATTGAATGGCGAGGCAGGTTTGAGGGCCTGAACGACTTACTCCTGTTCCTATATCCTATATTCTGATGCCTCAGGCCCAGAGCATTCTCTGAAATATTCCCCCAACAGCATGGTCTACCCAGACCAGTCTCTGACATATGCCCCCATATCATGGGCTCAACCCCAGAACATCACTGAATCTTCCTTTAGTTTTTGGCCCTGGACAGTCATTGGCTCTTCCAGAAACAGATTTTGAACTCTTGCCCCCAGCACTTTCAGTCTCCCACTCTGCTCTTCCACCCCCATGCTCTCCCATTTATGGTTCTGTCTTACCCTCCCCTTTCACTTACCACCCAACAACCCCTACCCCCAATCTGTCTCCATCTTACCCACCGCTGCTATGTCCCCCCTTAAGCCCCGCCCCTGTCTCATCCGTTCCTGTTGGTCGTGTCTCCTGTGCTCAGCTTTGGCACTGCTCATGCTCCTAGAGGCCAATATTTAGCCATTATGGTGTTAAATGGAGCTGAAAACAACATTTACTGACCTCTAAGCCATGGATGGACTGAAGCTCACCGGGTGTGCCCCACTTACATACAGTAGTAAAACCGAGACGACAGAGAACAGGGATAACCAAAAGCAAGTGCTCGATAAAGATCTATTTTTAGATGTTAACTATTCATGACATTAATTAAAGAGGTACATGATTGGATAGGAATCTGCAAGCCCAAATTTGCAGATGGTAGAAAACTGTTATTTTAAGCAATGTAGAGGGAAGCATAACATGACAAATGAATTGCACAAAACAGTTCTGGAAAGGTGAGTCAGATCAGTTTTGGGAGGCTAAATCCTGTTGCAACATTTCTATTAGTGACAAAGGAAAATTCTGCCCTCCATTTTTGAGATCTACTGAGAATTTCAGAAATTGTGGTCAGAGTTTTTCCAAACCCTCTCTGAGGCCCTTCAACAGTCTTGGGTAATTAGCCAAAGAAACAAGGTTGGTGATGTATGGAGATCATTTTAAAAAAGTAATGAACAAGTCCAAAATACAATCAAACAAACGAATGGAAAGTTCAACTCCATATACAGAGAATCTGAAAACAAGCAGGCATTCGTCATTCCCCAGCTACAAAAAGCCATGCTTAAGCCGCACCTCTATTTATTCACCTGGCTCATGAGAGTTCAATATAAATTATTTTCTATTAGTTCACCTTCTGTTGCTGAATTCTGTATATAAGAATTCTATCGTAACATAGCTCTGTCAAGCATGCTTATGTTCCAAACCACTCTCCCTTTCTTCATTTCTTCTATGCTCCCCTCCACTACAACCTACTTCTTTGATCTAACTTTTAGTTCCTTGTCTCAATATATCCTTATGTGGCTCAGCGTCGCATTGTGTCTAATAATGCTCCTGTGAAGTGCCCTGGAGCGATATTTTACAAGTAAAAAACATTATGTAAAGGCAAGTTTGTTGTGGTTGTTCCAGTGCTATCAGACAAGCCTTTATTAATACTGCTGTCCACAAGTGTTTCCCTTTCCTCTCAAATTGTTACAAATTGAAACATTACGCTCTGACTCTTCTGAAAACCAAGATCCTGGCTAGAAACCAAGGCACATCTATCGTGGTTCTGACTTTCTAAGAATTGCCTGGAGGACCTGTTGTTTGACAGAGAATCATAGAGTGATGCAACACAAAAGGAAACTATTTAGCCCATTGTTTCTGTGCCAACTCTTTACTCATGTTATTTGATTGCTCATTTGCCTGCTCTATCTCTATGGAATTACATTTTACTCCTTCATATGTTAACCCAAATTCCTTTTGAAGTTGCTGACTAAACCTATGTCAAATATCTCTGAAGACGTTGCATTCACATCCCGATAACTCATTGTTTTAAGAAAACCTGACGTCAGTTTGAAAATTGAGTGCCAGTAACATGAAACCCAGTCCAAGCTCTTTTTATTGTGTATTGAATCATGTTTGTTCAAAACAAGTGAGCTTAACTCTTACCATTTGAAAACAGCACCTCCTCTCCTGAAAAAGGGATGTGTTCTCTCCCCACCAGTGCCTTCTTGCCCTGATCAGTCTTCCCCTTGAAAGGCTGCTCTGACCCATCCACACTTCAGCTGTGATTGGGAATCTGGGCTGAAAAACCGCAAAAATGGTCGCGTCACAGAAATCTCTGTGTCCCTGTCAATATGCATTACGTCCACACTGACCGAAAGACCTGGGGCCAAAGAGGAGAGATTGAGTCAGTTAGGATTATATTTGCTGGAATCAGAAGAATAAAGCGGGATCTCATAGAAACCTATAAAATTATAACAGGATTGGAAAAGATGCAGGAAGGATGATCCCGATGGTGGGGGAGTGAAGAACCAGGGGTCACAATTTGCGGACATGGGGCAGACAATTTAGGACTGAGATGAGGAGAAGTCTATTCACCCAGAGATTGGTGAGTGTGTGGAATTTGTTACCACAGAATGTAGTTGAAACCAAAACCTTGTAAGTTTTCGAGAAAAAGTTAAATATAGCTCTTGAGGTGAAAGGAATTAAAGGATATGGGGAGAAAGCGGGAAAGGCTAATGAGTTGGATGGTCATCATGATCGTAATGAATGGCAGAGCAGACTCGAAGGGCCGAATGGTCTACTCCTGCTCCTAGTTTCTATGTTTCTATGTTAAGGATTTTGCGGGGTCAGCTTAGAAGGATTAGTTTTTGTCATTTCTGGTGCCTATGTTGGTTCCAGCTGGTTTCTTCGGTTTCATCCTTCCTGTTCTCCAATGATTTGATGCATGGCCTCCTCGGGCATGTCAGAAGGCCATTAAGGGTCACCATATTGCTGTGCGTTTGGGATTTGAACTCGTTTGTCAAGAACATTATCCTGACCTACGGCTTAAGAGCTCAAAAGCATTACCACTGTGCGACTCTTCCCTATGATTTAACAATGCAAATCACAGATAAAAATGCAAACTTTCTTCTTGTTAAAATTGGAATTGAGCCTAAAATTCTGTCCATCTGTAATGTGCCAATACAATTCACACGCAAGTTAGGAGACACCCACTCTGATGACAGAACAAGGTGGGGAGGGTGTGTACATGGCATCCCGCAGTATTATTGCCCAGCTATGATGTGTAACTGAACATTTCCTGGAGTGTTTTCCCAACCAGTGCAACACAGTTAATACTGCCTCTGACAATTTTGGATGAGAGTCAGGAGTGACTGCACAAGGTAAGTTCCAACAATGCACTGACTTCTCTAAAAATAGCCGGATGCAGCCAATCACGCTTTGTTCGTCGACCACTGCAAAGCCAACGTGAAATCAAAAATGGACACAATTGTGATTATATTATCGTTCAGCTTAATGAAGGTATTTAATGAAAGAAATATACTGGGTGTTCAGTTATTAGTGCATTTGTATTTCCGAATTTCTATCATCGATCGTAAGCAAAGCCAACTCTGGGTGAAAACCCAATTGTTTGGTTCACAGCATCTCCTGCTAAATGGAAACTCTATCCAGATACAAGCTATTGTTCTTGGCAGAATGTTCCTCTTATTCAAGATACGATATTGATACAGATTGAGGACCAATAGATGTGAAATAATCAGAGAGTTCCTTAATTTCTATGTTACACTCCAACTAAACATCTATTGAGCAATGCTTGTGATTTATGATTACAAACATCTGTATCAATATTACCATAGCGAATCAGTCCCATCTATTTGATATATTACTGCCAGTTCTAAACATCAAATCTTGTTCCCTTTTTAAACACAAAATACGAGTTGCAACACCAAGAAAACGCGATATTTGCAAGTGTGATTTATGATGCAAGCATTGCCCAAGAGAATGTGATGTGACCCAGTAGTTTTAGGCAGAAAAACAGTAAATAGTTGACCAATATGAGGAAGAGGTGGGGGCATTAAGAGACAACCTCTGTTTAGACTGTTTGGTACAAGATATCATCCCGGTAAAGGAACTGAAGCCAGCGCGAGGAATGGTCACACGAGGCTAGTTAGATTGCCATTTAAATTCGTTGTTCATGCACGTTAAGTAAATTTCATGATGTCGCAACTTTCATGTAATACTGTCTCTTAACGCTGACCAGCTGCTTGGGAGCAAACACTGCAATGATACCGATTTCAACACGACTTTAAAAGAATATTATCACGACTTAAAGGATCACATTGATTTTCACTCATGGGTTGTGGGTGCCATTCGCAAGGCACACATTCTTTGCCCACTCCTTGAACTGTTACAGTTGGTATGAGAAAGATACTCCCACAATGTGTTATGTAGGGATTTTCCCAGCGACAATGCAGGTGCAGTGCCTTGTCTTGGGCTCTAGAACCAGGGGACGCAGTCTCAGATTAAGAGGTAGGACATTTACAACTGTAATGAGGAGGAATTTCTTCATTCAGAGGGCGGGGAATCTTTGGAATTCTCTACCCCAGATGCTGTGGAGGCTTAGTTATTATATATGCTCAAGGCAGTGATCAATAGATTTGTCACTACTGAAGATAACAACGGATAGAGAGACAGCGCATGAAAAGTGTCATTGAGCTGCAAGGCCAGCCATGAGCTGGTTCAATAGCAGATAAGACTGGAAGGGCCGAATGGCTTCTTCAAAGAATCACAGAACGGTTACAGCAAAGAAGGAGGTCATTCACCCTATCATGTCTGCACTGGCTCTCTGAACGAGCAGTTCACTTCGTGCCTGCTTTCTCTCTGCAACACTGAAGATTGTTTCTTTTCAAATAATCACTAATTCCCTCCTGAAAATTTGAGGTAACGCCGCCACCAACATAATCTCAGGCAGTTCATTGCTGACTCCAAAAACACGCTGTGTGAATAAATTGATTTTTCTCATATCATTTTGCTTCTTTTACCAATTACCTTAACTCTGTGTCTCTGTGACCATTTTGCCATTGGGAACAATTTCTCCCTCTCTACCCTGTCCAGGCCACTGGTTCAGCCTTCTTTTCTCCAAGGAAAAGAGTTCCAAATTCTAACTAAGTTTTTCAACCACAGAATCATTCTCGTAAACCTCTTCTGCACTCTCTCCAATGCCTTCTACTCCTGCCCATATTTCCTGTGGTGCCAACTGTCAGACAATGTTCCTCTCCCAGACGACTTCCATGGCGACCTCTAATATGTCATCCTATAGACTTTATTTCCTGCCCCTCATTGTCTGATAAATCTTGTAATTGGCTGTTATGTGCCAGTCAGAGCGTTGTACATCTTGAGTGGAAACATAGGAGATGGTCCACAAACACTGTTGTTAGGAAACTGCACCAAATCAGCACCGAGTACTAAAGCAATGGCTTTCTGTTAAGTGCTATTAAGTGAATTCAACTTACAGCAATAAACAACAGGAAAAAATGCTAAATAAGCACTTTCAAACGCAATACCCTTATTCACACTGCACCCATTGAGTCACATTTTTCACCATTTAGGAAAAATAACCTCAACAAAATTTATCTGACTGGGGTACTCGCTGAACAGTTCACAGTAAAAGCTGGTCCACATTATCCACAAGGTTGTGAGTGTGTACCAATTAAAATCACTGAAGAGGGAAGAGACTGCTGGCCTGTGATTGTTTTTTTTTTAAATGAAGACTCTCAGCGTGATAACCCAGCTGAACTTCCGGCTGCGCTATCAGTGTAACTTCACATTTCGAGTATTATGTTGTCGAATTCCAGGCGGGTTGATGCAATTTCTACCCGCCCTGTTTTAACATCAATTGAAAGTGAACTTTGTCCCTCTCTAGCAGAACATATTTTAATCCTTAACATGGTTTATGGCAAGCAACGAGGTAAGAATCAGGATGCAATCCTGATTCCTGTAAGCAAAACCTTTTTTTACTGAGGAGATTTATAAAGAAAAGCTGCAATAAACTGGAGCAAACGTTTCCTCATGCAACTGGATACGAACCTATATTATAGATGCAAATAGATAAAGTACACCATGCCCTGTCCGAGTGGAGGTGGGTTGTGGCAGTTAGCGATGCCGGGGGCAGGGGCTGAGGGGTATGTGCTGGGGATGGGGTGGGGTGTGGATTGGTGAGCGACGGAGTGTGGAAAGGTCAGGGTGGGGAGGTGTCTGAAGATCAGAGAGTCACAGAATTAAAGGCTTCCCAGGCAGGCATTGTGTAGGTGGAATATGCATAATCAACTGCCGTTCCCTGGGTCAGTGGCGTGCGGGTCTGGGGCTGTGTAACAAATCTGTGTCTGTAGGGTCAAGTCAGAAATAAGGGCAAGTGGCTGAGTGAATGGCAATTTTGAGTGGAGGGCTGGGAGAATGGCATGCGCATATACCACTTTGCCAGTGGGTTATATTTGAGGGCCTGGGCCAGTAGAGTTCATATATGATGCTCGACAATAGGGATGTGGTTGCTGAGGCAGTGTCAGTGTTCTAATGCGTGAGGTTCGGACCATGGGGTGTGGTTGGGAGTTTGAGTCTTTCGTTTGTGATTGTGAATCTGAGAAAATGATGCTCGATGCGAGTCAGGGTGAGTTGGGTTTGGTTGCCTCCTTAGATCATGTAATTTATCTTTGGTCATTGATTTTTGAATGTGCAGATCTCTCAGTTGACTGTGGAGTTCAAACAGTGGTTTATGGGTTTGCTGACTGGATAAATGGTGTGGAGAACCTGTTTCGTTTAGTGCTCCTGTAAGGCTGCATCAATGAGGCATCTTCATAGTGCAGAGGCAAATATGTATTTGGATGAGTCACTATTGTGTGGATGTGGTGTTTTAGTTGTGGGCTGGGGGTGAGATGTGGAATCATCATCTGGCCAGTGGGATGTGAGTTTTGACTAGTAGAATATATTTCTAATGATGAGTGAATGCACTATTGGGTGTCGCCAGGGTGATGAACTGGATCAGTGTGGTGTGCTTGTATAAGAAAGGTCAGGGACTCAGTGAGTGTGAGGTTAAGCTGAATGTGGGCATAGGGCTTGGACAGTGTAGTGTATGGGTGCGGAGCTGGGCCAGTAGGGTGCTGGGATTGGCGAATTTTTCAATAAAGAGTGGAGATAGATCAGTGGGGTGTGTGGTTGGGCCAGAGGCCCTGGAATCAGATGTAACAGTATTACAACTGAATAAAGGAAACTACAGAGGCATGAGAGAGAAGCTGGCCAGCATTGACTGGGAGATGAGACTAGCAGGAAAGACAGTCGGAAAGCAATGGCAGGAGTTTATGGGAGTAATTTGGGAGACACAGCAAACATTCATCACTAGGAAAAAGAAGCATACTAAAGGGAGGAGCAAGGTTGACAAGGGAAGTCAGGGACAGCATAAAAGCTAAAGGTAAAGCATACAATGCGGTGAAGAGCAGTGGGAAACCGAGGGATTGGGAAGCCTACAAAGACCAACAGAGGACAACTAAACAAGAAACAAGGTAGTAGAAGATTAAATATGAGGTTAAACCAGCCAGTAATATAAAAGAAGATTACAAGAGGTTTTTGTTAGATATATAAAGTGTAAGAGAGAGGCACAAATGGACCTTTGGCCGCTGGACAGTGAAGCTGGAGAAGTAGTAGTGGGGAACAAAGAAATGGCAGAGGAACTGAATAGGTACTTTGCATCAGTCTTCAAAGAGGAAGACATGAGTTTCATCCCCAAAGTTCGAGAGAGTCAGGGGGCAGAGGTGAGTATAGTAGCCATTAACAAGGAGAAGATGCTAGGAAAACTGAAAGGTCTGAAAGTGGATAAATCACGTGGACCAGAGGGATTACACCCCGGAATTCTGAAGCAGATAGCTGAAGAGATATTGGAGGCGTTAGTGGTGATCATTTGGAAATAACTGGAGTCAGGAGGGACCCAGAGGACTGGGAAATCGCTAATGTAACCCCCCTGCTTAAGAAGGGAGTGAGGCAAAAATGGGAAGATTAAGGCCAATTAGACTTGGCCTCAGTCGTTGGTAAGATTTTAGAGTACATTATTAAGGATGAGATTTCAGAATACTTAGAAGTGCATGGTAAAATCGGGCAAAATCAGCATGGTTTCATTAAGGGGAGGTCATGCCTGTCAAATCTGTTAGAATTCTTTGGGGAGCTAACGACTAGGTTAGCAAAAGGAGAGCCAATGGATGTTGTCTAATTGTACTTCCAGAAGGTCTTTGACAAGGTGCCACACAGGAGGCTGCTCAGTAAGATAAGAGCCCATGGTGTTAGAGGCAAGGTACTAGCAAGGATAGAAGACTGGCTGTCTGACAGGAAGCAGAGAGTGGGGATAAGGCGGTCCATCTCAGAATGGTGCCAGGTGACCAGACGAGTTCCGCACGCGTCAGTGTTGGGACCACAACTTTTCACTTTATACAGTAATGAACTAGATGAAGGAACTGAGATCATCCTTGCTAAGTTTGCAGATGATACAAGCATAGTTGGATGGACAGGTAGTATTGACGAGGCAGGGAGGCTGCAGAAGGATTTGGGCAGGTTAGGAGAATGGGCAAACAAGTGGCAGATGGAATACAACGTGGGGAAGTGTGAGGTAATGCACTTTGGTAGGAAGAAAGATGGCATAGACTATTTTCTAAATGGGGAGGGAATTCAGGAATCTGGGGGGCAAAGGGAATTGGAAGTCCTAGTCCAGGATTCTCTAAAGGTTAACTTGCAAGTTGAGTCGGTAGTTAGGAAGGCAAATGCAATGTTGGCATTCATTTCGAGAGGACTAGAATATAAAAGCAAGGATTTGCTGCTGAGGCTTTAAAAGGCTCTGGTCAAACCACAATTAGAATATTGCGAGCCGTTTTGGGCCCCGTATCTCAGGAAGGATGTGCTGGCCCTGGAGAGAGTCCAGAGGAGGTTCAGGAGAATGATCCAAGGAATGAAAGGCTTAACATTTGAGGAACATTTGATGACTCTGGGTCTGTACTCAATGGAGTTTAGAACGATGAGGGGGGATCTGATTGAAATTTACTGAATACTGAAAGGCCTGGATAGAGTGGACGTGGGGACGATGTTCTCATTAGTAGGAGAGACTAGGACCCAAAGGCACAGCCTCAGAGTAAAGGGAAGACCTTTTAGAACAGAGAAGAGGATAAACTTATTTTGCCAGAAAGTGGTGGATCTATGGAATTCATTGCCACAGAAAGCTGCGGAGGCCAGGTCATTGATTGTATTTAAGACTGAGATAGATAGTTTCTTGATTGGTAAGGGAATCAAAAGTTACGGGGAGAAGGCGGGGGAATGGGGTTGAGATACTTATCAGCCATGATTGAATGTTGGACCAGACTCGATGGGTCGAATGGCCTAATTGCTGCTCCTATTTGTTATGTTTTATGGTCTTTAGGCCACTGGACGTGGAGCTAGGTCAATGGCGTTGGTGCTGTGTCATTGAGGGGTGCGTCAGTTTGGTGTGGGTCTGGGTCAGTTGGGTGTGAGTCTAGGTCAGTGGGGTGTGGCGTTGTTTCATTGATTTGTGGGCCAGGGTCAGTGGGGTGTGGGTCTAGGTCAGATATCTGTGGGCCTGGGTCAGTGGGGTGTTGGTCTCGGTCAATGGGATGTGGGGTTGTGTCAGTGGCCTGAGGGTAGGGAAGGTTGGGTCAGAGGGGTGTGAGGCTTTGT
Source organism: Carcharodon carcharias (assembly GCF_017639515.1). Taxonomy (NCBI): domain Eukaryota; kingdom Metazoa; phylum Chordata; class Chondrichthyes; order Lamniformes; family Lamnidae; genus Carcharodon; species Carcharodon carcharias. The sequence continues at coordinate 116,660,068 of NC_054484.1, read as the reverse complement.
AGGTTGGGAGTGGGTGTGAGGCTGGGTCAATGGAATTTAGGGCTGGATCAGTGGGGTGTGGACGCGGGGCGAGGTTAATGGGCTGTGGATGCGGAGCTAGGTCAGTGGGATGTGGGTAAGAGGAGGGTTAGGTCAGTGGAGAGTGAGGATGCATCAGTTGGGTGCGGGGGTCAGTGCTGTGTCTGTGGGGTGTGGACAGGGTGCTGGGTCAGTGGTATGTGGGGCTGGGTCAGTAGGATATGGGTAAGTGGAGGGTAAGGTCAGTGGGCCGTAAGGCATGGTCGGTTGGGTGTGGGGGGCGGTGCTAGGTCAATGGGGTGTGAGGCTGCGTTGGTGGGGAGTGGGTGTGAGGCTGTGTCAATGGAATGTGGGGTTGGGTCTGTGGGGTGTGGGTGCTGGGCTGGGCTTTTGAGGTGTGGGGCTGGGTCAGTGGGATGTGGGACTGGGTCCGTGGGATCTGGCCAGTGGGGGTTGGGTCAGTGAGGTGTGAGGCTGGGCCAGTGGGGAGTGGGTGTGGGGCTGGGTTAGTGAGGTTTGGGGCTAGGTCAATGGGAAGAGGTCATGGGCTGTGTCGGTGTGGAGGGGAAGAGTTAACCTTTTGGGCCAGATATAGTGTCAGAGCTGCTAAGCATGCCCAGCATGTTCCGTTTAAATTTCAGATTTACAGCATTTGTTGTATTTTTTCTTTTATTTCGGAAATAGTTAGAGATTGTGGTTCTTTCCACTCAAGACAAAGAAAGTCAATTTGACATTTCTTTCCCTGATAATATTAACGTTGAAAATTCTGTTGAATTTAAGACAACCTTCGGTGAGTATATATGTCCGGTTCAAATGAGGGAAGAGAACCTGATGGTTGCATGGAGAAATATGAGAATGGCCAGAAAAATGGCTCGAGGATGTTGATAAAATTTCTAGCGCCTAGTTTTCTTGATTGTATTCTGAGCAGTATGACTTTGCAGATTTTTTCACAACCGGAAGCATCGTGTAAACCATAGGATGGGAAAGGTGTCGCAGCTCTCCAACGATTTAGGAATTTATTAACTTGTTCCCAAGAAGCGCCAGGGGAGCGGAGTAGAGAGGCAGGTAAAATGAAAGTGTGGAAGAGATTTAATGTGAAGGGGATGCCGCTGTTCCTAAACATTTCAATTCAGAAATTCGCATTTTGGGAACATTTCATGAGCTCTATCGGCAGCTGTATTTCATTTGTAAATATACTTACATTTATTTTGTTCTGATTAAAGCCAAGATATTTCTCAAAGGGCAATTTAGGCTATATTGTTGATATTTGCTCTTCTCCTGACACCATCAGAAAAATAAAGAGCACTGTTTAAGATGGTTAGTGTCAAAATCACACTCGGGGCAGTCACTCAGCAGTGAGAACATATGTTATGTGGCTGTTATTTACAAATTCTCAGAAGGCAGTGGTAACGGAAGGCCCTGACATTATTATTCATTGCTGTTTGATAAATATGTATTTCCGTTTATGGTCTAAACTGTGACATACCGGAAAGTTTAGTTAAAAGGTTATATCCTCAAAAAACATCATATGGGACGAAACAAGAACCTTCTTGCCAAAGTCTTGTCAGTATGTGGTCCCATCGCCTCTCTCAGTTTGAATGTAATGAATGAGGTGAATTTAAGAACACAAGGAGCAGGAGTCGGCCAGTCAGCTCTTCCAGCATTCAATGAGATCATGGCTGATCTCCGCCTTCAACGTTTTATTTTTGCTGCGCTATCCCCATATCCCCTGATTTTTTGATATGCAGAAATCTATCCATCTCAGTTTTGTACCCAATGACTGACAGTCCACAGCCCTCTGGGTCATAGAATTCCAGAGATATACCACCCGCTGAGTGAAGAAAATTCTCCTCACCTCAGTCCTAAATCACCTTATACTGAGACTGTCTCCTAGCTCTCGTACAACCGACCCCCTCCCCACTCACAGGAATCACAAACCTACATCTGTCCTGTTGAGCCCTTTAAGAATTTAGCAAATTTGAACGAGAACACGCATTATTGTTCAAAACTCCAGGGAATGAAGGCACTATCTGCTTAATCATCCTTCATTGAACAATCCCTCCAATCGAGGACTTAGCTACATAGCTAACGGGTCTATCAGCTACTCATTTGCCGGCGAATTCACTCTAGAATCATAACATTATAGAACGAGATAACAAGAAGGCGGGCAGACATCTCATCTTACTTTCAAAGGCTCTTTAGCAGACCCTTATAATTAGATCCATCATCCGCTGTGACCCCAAGGCCAAGGAAAACTAATCCCTTCAAATGTTTATCATTTTCTCTTTTGGACGTTGCTATTAATTCTTCTTCTACCCGCCTTTCAGACGCTGTGATCAAAATAACAGCATCTCACTATGTAAAACATGTTTCAGCATGCTGCCTGTTTGCTGCACTAACTATTTTCAGTCTGTGTTGTCCGGCTACCAATCCATCTGACATTCCAATTATTTTCATTATTTATATTATCAGAATCGTTCGTGGATTTGACACTTTTCTCAGATCGCACCTTCACGTTCTCTGCTTTAAGGAAAACAGCGACAGGTCTCCAGCCCCTCCAAAAAACAGGTGTCATGCATTCCCAGCACTATTCTATTAAATTATTTGCACAGCCTCTTCAAGATGCTGGTATCCTTTCCGAAATGTCATCACCCAACTATGTGAAAAATAGTGGCTGATGAAGCTTTTGGAATGCTTTGTTCTTTGCGAAACTTAATCATCCAAAACAAAGCGAGGATGTCGTCTGTTTGTTGAACCTTGAAAGGTCAGCTTCAAAGATCATAGCATCGATGATAACAGGTCTCTCTACTCCAGCACCTTCGCAACATTGACTTTAACTCCTCTTCTTCCCCACAATTTGCATGATTTCAGACTTTGCTCTGATAAATTTTATCTGCCATGTTTCTGCGCATTTCACTTCACTGTTTGTATCCTACTGATGTTTATTGTTATCCGCCTCATTGCTTACTCCATTTCGGAATTCTGTGTTATCTGCAACCTTTTAAGTTATGCCCTAGAGACTTTCGCCTGGTAATCAATAGCTATTTAAAAAGTCAAAGACTCTATTATCGGTACCTGGAAAAAAATCACTCTATATTTACGACCAACATAAAAATGCTTGTCATCACCACACTGTGCCTTCTGTCCATTAACCATTTTTGTTTCCATCACTGCCTTCATCCCATGGCTTTAATTATGCAATTCGTTTCATTACATGGCACTGTAACAAAGCCCTTTTAAAACTAAGCAAGGATACTATATGCCATTCCAACTCCATCAACATATCCCAAGATTTCTTCAGGGTCAGGACTGATGGAATTTACTGACCGAGGGGCAATAGTGACAGACTGTTGAACCATTAGAGCGTCGTTACTGAGTAAGTTCAATCCTTTCAGACAGCCAGTGTAGAGGGGAATTTTTTTTATGACGTAGAGATACAACTGTATGACCAGAGGTGCAGGACCGAAGGACTGCTGCACTGTCGGCAAGGGGCTATTCAAAGAGCTAATGACAGGGTCAGAGTTGCCGCAGTGGAGGGCATTAAGCATGTTATCCTGCAGCGAAAGTAACAACATTGGAGAGGCAGTACTGATGGAGAGCAGACCTGTCGGCTGGCAGGAATGAAACACTTCCTCACAATCAGAAGGGCAGCACTGAGGGAATGCTTCACTGTGTAGATGTGTGCTGAGGACGTGCTGCAGTCTAGGATGGTTGAAAATGAGTTGAGCTGCACTGCCGTTAGTTCGTTACAGAGTTGCCTGGTGCAGCCCTGGGGACGCACTGCGTACCACAGTATAACAGAGGTGAAATTACAGAAATGCTTAATTAGCTTTAAAACAGTTTTGGGAAGCGCAAAAGCTGCATCCGCGCTATATGAATGCTATTATTTCTATATTACATCTCTCATATTTGACATCAAATTACATGATTCTTGACTTTATTAAACTATTGTCACTTTTGTCCCATTTAATAGATAGGACCTGGACTCTATTTGCAAATTCCCTGAGATTCCTGATGTTTCTCTGAGAAATGTTTGAAGGAAAGGCCTGAGATGCAGAAGAGGAAATAGAGAATGTTGGAATCGTCCAATTATTGACACCAGTCACAAGAGGGAGAAACTCACAATTACCCGGATTTTTACGAATGAAGGATCAAATCTCTGTGATAAGGAACTGAGACATTAAACAAACCAGAAATTCAAAGAGCAGAGAAAGTGGGGGTGTGAGAGAATGTCTAACCAAATACAAAGGCTCACTAGACCAGACACAAAGATCATGTGGGACCTGTCGGCGCGGGTGGTCGGTTGTATCCCGATGAATGAGCAGCTCCTGATTGCAGCCTGGAACATCACTTTTCAATGCATTAGTGTCTAAAATTTCGGCGCAGAATTTACTCAACTTGCTGAATAGCAGTTTTTCAATAGAATAAAAATGCTGATTGTTCATCTGAATATCAACTATATCTGGTAATCCCGTTTGGTACTTATCTTTAAAATACCCGCGGAAGAAGAACAAGAATGTTGTATCAGCCTATTTGCTGGCTGCTACACGGGAAATATATCCTGAGCGGTCTCTTAGCAACTTTTCTTTGTCGATCTTTTCATTAGAGAGGAAATTCATTCACAAACTACTGGAAACCAGTTAACCAAAAATCAGGTTACGATGTGTGATATGCATCCTTCGGTCTGGCAGAAAAGAGCTCGAGTTGTTGGAAGATAATTAGTGGTGACCCTGAAGCTATTAAAGAGGCTGTTTTAAACTCCATCACTTTCACAAATAAGCATAAAGCTGTCACTGAATCGGATTATTTAGCAATGACGCAAGACTGCGACAATTTTGTTAAAATCCGCAAATACATCAGTCTCTTATTAAGTACAGAGGAACGCGACTTCCCCCTGGCCTATTCCATGGAGATCCATGGCAACTTTGAGATGTTCGAGAGGCTCCTAAGAAACATTTATGCTCCACAGAACGTGTACTGTGTCCACTTGGACAGGACGTCTCCAAATCCATTTCACTCGGCTGTCCAGGCCATCGCTTCCTGTTTCAATAATGTCTTTATAGCAGGAAAATTAGAATCGGTGACATACGCCTCATGGTCCAGAGTTCAGGCTCACCTGAACTGTATGGAAGAGCTGCTGCACAGGCCTGTCCCGTGGAAATACCTCATCAATGTTTGCGGACAAGACTTTCCAACGAAAACCAATTGGGAGATAGTCAACAGTCTTATGGCCAGGAACGGCTCAAATATTATGGACTCAGTAGTCCCGCCAAACTACAAAAAGGTAAATGGATCAGCTCATGTCGTACATATATCCAGTGTCCTAGTTTTCTTTCTAACCACCCAACCCGCCTTCAATCCCCCTCTCCCTCTCTCTCTCCCTCATTCTCGGTTACACTGGCAGTGTTTGATTGGAGACTAACCATTTTCTCCAAAATATTGTTGCTTTTTTGAGCACAGACTTTTGTTCAAATCTGGAAAGGACCACCCTGGAAACTGTGGAAGCAGTTTAATATAAGGTACAAGAGTGCAAGACCTATTCGACATATTGAATGTTTGAAACGTGCTGATCGGCGGGTTGCAATGACACAATAACATAATTAAAGGGGGGAGTAGAAGACAATGTAGCCCATCGATCTTGTTTAAAAATTAAATATGATCATAGCTAATCTTAGACTTAAAATCCATTCTCTCTCCCGCTGTCCATATCCCGTAATTCCCGGAGAATCCAGAAATATATCTATCATTGCCTTAAATGTATTCAACGATGATTCATCCAGAGCTCTCAGGAGTAAAAAATTCCAAAGATTCACAAGATTTTGAGGGAAGACATTTCTCCTCATCACAGTCCAAAATGATTGGGTCCTTTTCCGGGACAGTACCCCTTGCTTTGGCGCCATATTAAAAGTTTTTTGGAAATCCAGGTGTACTACACCCACTGGTTCCCCTTTACCTACCCGACTCGGTGCATCTTGAAAAAAATCATCTCAATTTGTCAACCACGATTTTCCTTTAGTATAATCAGGGTGACTTTTTCTAATCAAGCTCTGCTTTTTCGAGAGAATTGTTAAGACTTCCTTCATAATGGGTCCCAGCATTTTCGCATGAACCAATGTAGTCTAGCCGGCCTTTAGCTCAGTATTATCTCTCTTTGTCAGGTGCAGCACATGGTTTCTGAAACTATCTGCTGCATGTGCTCTTGTTTTACTTTCACTTCATTGGCCTGATTTGAACATGGAAACAGACCACATCATTCCTCGCAAATGGTGCCTGCTGGTTTGGACATAAGAAACCAAAAGTGATGTGCTTTTAGCTATTTCAGGCCTCTGAAGACCTGGCAAGTTGATAGTTACCGTTTTTCTTCTTTTTAAAAAAAAAATAAACGCTTGCCTTCCAATTGCCATCTAATTTCCTTCCTTTATTTCACATTCCTGAGCTTCACTGATGACACCTCCGCATCATTCCTCTCCAATAGGCCATTACCAACATTGCACTGTGCCACCACCTTGTTGTTTCTCCTTTCACTTTTCAATCACTCGCTATCAACATGACCCATGCATATTTCATATGCAGAAAAGAAGTAGATGAAATATAAAGTAATTGAGACAATGAATGTTTATAGTTCCTGCTGTTACTTACGATGTGGTTGGAAAATTAAGAGCAAATTGGAAAATAAGAAAAGTTTCTCTTTGTGTTCATTTACAGAGAAGATGGGAATTTCATTATGAAAACAGTAACGGTGTCCTCAGAACTCAGCAAAAGAAGAGTCCCCCACCCGTAAGCGGTCCCATGTATGTGTGTGTGTGGGGGGGGGGGGGTGCACACATTCTTGTCACCAGACAATTTGTGAGGACTTTGTTGGTGAACCCGGAAATCCAAGCGTTTTCAAAGTGGTCCGAGGAGACCTACAGCCCCGACGAGCACATCTGGGCAACCTTACAGAGGATGCCTGAGATACCCGGCTCCATACCGTACACTCCAGGACACCACAAGAGTGACCCAACTGTTACCTGAGCAGTGAAGTGGTCTTTCGAGGCTGGTGATGTAGCGAAGGGAGCCACATATCCGGCTTGCACAGGAAGGTACCGCCGTCTAATCTGCGTTTATGGGTCTGGAGATCTACCCTGGATCATCCAACAGGAACGTCTGTTCACGAACAAGTTTGATCCGCAAGTGGACAACACAGCTGTGCAATGCATGGAGGAATATGTCCGATACAAAGCAATTAATGAAACACGGTCCTAAGAATGAATGGGTGTAAATGAACTTAACAAAGAAGGCAGGATTGTAATGTAGAATAAATCAGAATTTCGGACTGAGGCATTCTGCTGAATAACATGCAGGACGATGTCAGATATGAAATGAAAAAAGTAACAAGACACATATTATTAAGTAAACCTCGGTCAAAATCTTGCAACTCCATTCCTATTAGCGCGGTCATTATATACATACCATGTGGTCTGTAGCAGATCAAAAAGGCGGCTCACCATCACCTCCTCAAATTGAAGTTCAGCAATAAATGCTGATCTAGCCAGCGATGCCCACACTCGGTGAAACAATAATGAAAGCTGGAGCTTTCTCATCATTAGGGCTGTAGCAGTGGAGGTATCATTCATTCAAACTGGTGAATTCCCAGGAACTGAAACCTTCAATCGTATTATAGTATTCACAGCTACAGTACCAGAAATTCCAATGTTGTACTTCAAAGCAATCCAAAGCTGTTGTGGCAGATATATCAGAGAGGTTGTTCTGTCCTCATGTCTGGAACTAAATACACTTTAATATACAAAATCATTCGACTATTTTTTATAAAAGCCCTAGGTATAAAAATAATCTTCTTCGTAGATATTCTCAGTGATAATACAATGGTACATATTTTACCATTGGGCTCTCATACCATTCACCCTCTCTTTATATTTAAATATATTTGATGCATTGCTTCCAAAGCTCGTCATTTTTTCATTGCTTTTTGAATTACGGATTTTTTTTATTATAAATGCGTAAAATCATTTTGATATGGGAATGAACTGTAATTATCCCACTATATAACATGGATTTTCGGCATTGGGTTCTTTATTCTATCGACAAGTCACGGCTCAATCATTTCTTTCATCTCTTCCTCTCTTCCGAGGGGAGTTGACTTTCAGTACAATTGTGACAACATCTTGCTCCCACACCTGCACGTAACAACAATTTATATAGACTGTTGTAATTTAATTCCGCAGCAGTCAGAAATGTTTTGATTACGATTATGATCATTTGTGTCGAGTGTAAATTGTGTTGCATGGAAATAAATGCAAATTTATTCTGCAGCTGCATGAATATAGCATGTGACGCGTGAAAATGAGGATCAAACATATTTGTGGTGAATGGATCGAGCAGCGGAAGAGAATCACGTGCTGCACTCTGGGTTTTCGGCGCACAGCTTCATACATTCAAAAGCCAGAGATCTTTACCGCCCAGAAACAAGACATTATTTCCTTTGTTTAGCCTGCTGTCTTCAAAAAAAAGTTAGATTGTTAGCGCCGTCCCATCGCTTTATTTTTCATGGTTCATCTTAGTTTTAGTTATTTCTTTGGTTAATTATTTTGTGACTCCTGCCTCCAACATTGCTTCCAGCAAGGCATTCCTTCTAATATGTGTTTCTTGTTTCTTTGGATATGAGCGTCGTGGGCTAGGCCGGAATTTACTATAAACTGCAGATTGCCCTTGAGAAGGTGGTGTTAATCTGTCTCCCTAACACACGCAGTCCATCCAGTTTATAGCCGTCCACGGTGCGGTTAGAGAGAGAGTTCAGAGATGTTTGGCCGAACGAAAATGAAGGAGTGAAATTTCCAGTCAGAATGTTCCGTGCCCTGAAGGGTTTCCTCCAGGTGTTGGTTTATTATGGGTCTTCCATCTTTGCCTTTTCTTACTGAATTGGGTGGCGGTTTGGAATATTCAACCGAAGGTGAGTCGCTGCAGAGCATTTTGCGAATAGAATTCATTTCTTCCGTTGTGCGTGATGGTTCAGGCGCACGATGTGGTGCCTTATCAACTGGCCTACTTTGTCTTGGCAGGGATCGAGTTTCTTTGGTGTATCCTCGAGCTTTAAACTTTCTGGAAAGAGAAGTGAATCCCATCAGATGACTGGTGTGTATTTTGTAGGCAGGCTTTGGAGATTCAGGAGGTGAATTAATTGCCGCAGATTTCCCAAATTCTGACTTTCTCCTGCGGCCACTGCATTTATATGATTCGTTCAGTTCAGTACCTACTCAATGGCAACTCCAGGATCTTCTTGATGAGGTTTACAACAGTTTTGGTTCCGTTAAAAAGCGCAGGTTCTTCAATGATTTCTTGCTGAAATGGCAATTTCCGGCTACTTGTGCATCTTCTCAGTTACCAGGAGGGCCGGGGGAAGGCGGAGGGTCAGATGTGGGTCCAGGTGTCAAAAATTCGGAGGGTCAGGAGCGAGTCAGAGTGTCGACCAGGAGGTAGTCGGGAATGCCAGTTGGGGATTCGGGGTCAGCGGTATAGTTACCAAGAGTTATCTGGATCTCTCTGAAGTCTCCGAAATTAACTCAGGTTTAGAGAAGTTTTCATAGAGCCTCGGATGCAGAGGGGTGCTCCCATGAGTAGCTGAAACTTCCTGGGCAGTCCCCATCCTTGCGTTGGGACTTCTGAGGAGTCTTTCAGTGCTTCTTCTTGGCGTAGCTCTGAGAAATGGCCATCCGGAGACCAGAATATCTGGGCCAATGTGTACTTCCTGTCTCTTGGGGAATTTAGAACATGAGATGCAATTTAGTTTGGTTCCTGGTGCCCCTTCAGGTCCTCCTGTGATAAAAATAATTTGAATTAATATTGTTTGCTCCACTTCCTCTCCGAATTAATGCTGGGTCTCAGCTCAAGTAGGTTTTTGTACAAGAACTGAGCAGCTACAAAATGAGCGATGAGGAATCTGTGATATAAAGAGGGCCGTGATGTAACACCACATTTCTGCACTTTACTGGTAAATGATACAAACAATCCAGGGCATCCATAGCAATTAAAGAAAAAAAACTGTTGTAAATATTGAAGAGCAAAATGATACGTTTTGTTCCGTTCTCTACACCTGGATCCTTGCGATTCATTTCATTGCTGCCTTCACTGTGTATTCGCTGTTTCACTGTGCAATGTTTTGTTTCCAAGCTCTTACAACGAATTGGCATAAGCTTATCAACAGTGAAGAAGATTGTGAGGTGGACATATACATTAGGGCTTGCATAAAGGAGTGAGTTAATAAGTCTACATACAGGAGTATTGAGACGAATTAATACTGGAAATATATCACACCAATATGGAATCCATGGTAACGATAGGGAGATTGGACACTGTCCTCCTACAAGGTAACAAGTTATCTATTTGGAGAGACCACACTTTCATTGGAATAAGCACATTCGCGACCAGATTAACTGGAATGGAGAGAAAATAAGTAAATTAAATTAGTGAATAGGCTTGCGACTAAAGCAACAGTTTAGCAAGATCGGGAGTGAGGTCTTTATTACTGCAGAGGAATTGCACACTCATTCATTGGGCAGGGTTCTACTTTCCTACACAGAAGCATTTGTCACACAATTTAAAAAATGAATCGGGGATTTGTTTGGAAACTAGTTGAAGTCAACACATGATCCGCTGGAAGTGCCCCAAGTGAGGCCGCAGTGCGGGTGCGGAAGAGAGCAGGCATTTTATGGAGTTAAATAAAACAATGCATTAAACTGGGAATTGGCTCTATACTGAAGGCTTAAATGTTTGAGGGCATGGAGAGATGCAGACAATTTGTTGCTCTGTGTTGACGGAGCCTACAAAAGTTCAAGAAAAAAAAAACACACAGAACTGCAGTGACGACGCTGAAGCTTCGGATCAGCTTGGAAAATAAAGTTTTACTTCGAGATCTTGAGTGAAATTGAAAGGAATTCAAGTAAGAAAGCCTAACAGGATTTGTGAATAAATGCACGCAGGTGACCTGGGAAGGTGGATAGACTGAAGCAGCCTATAATAAGGCAGAGGATAGATTTCAATGCTAGCAGAAGCTGAGATATACAGTTAGAATCTATAACAGATTGTTAGAGGAAATTACAATTACAGGTCTCAGCAAGACAACAATTCCACTTTCTGTTTAATGATGTGAACTGGCTGGATGTTCCATGTGCCCAGTAAAATCATTTTGTTCATTCAATCAAAGTTGGAATAAAATATAAGGATAAAATAAACGTTTCCGAATTAAGCAGATATTTATCTTTAAAACAGTGCAGAATCCTTATAATTCAATATCAAGACATGGCCGATGTTTTCTCAATTTATGTGAATTATGTTATCTTTTTCTGCTCATAAATCAGTAAACTCAACTTTCGCCAGAATAAACTGAGGGCCTGATAATGATAAACACATTCTGGAAGTACAATACATCTGATAAAATTTGACAAATTGTCATAGCAATTCAAACCAATCTGCTTATCATAATGTTATGAAGTTTCAGCAGTTCATTCTGATGAACGATTATCAAAGCTGCCTCTCACTATCTTCTCACTTTCCTTCTCGCCATCCCTCTACTTTGCTTCAGTCTCTTTCTCCATTGCTCTCCTTCCAATATATCCGCACTACCATTCTCAACTGTAACTTTCACATCTGTTTCAATACTCATAATCTGTTCACTAACCCCGTGTTCGGTGATCCCAATCTCAGCGTCAACTAGTTCAGTGGTGAAGCTTCGGTAAATCGTTTGTTGTATCAAAATCGACCGAGTCTCCATATGGACGCTTCCACTATTCACGTCATCTGCAATGCATGGAATAAACTAATGTTTTCTAAACAGATCTCACAATAATTGAAAATCCATTTCATACAATAACAAAGTTTAGGTGTGGAATTGCTGTTATGTTGAATCTGCAGATAAACAGAACGGCCCACGATTTTAACAGTAGCACTGCAAAGTGACCCAACATAACATCGAAACATTTATTTTGTAATGTAGCCCTGTAAGAATGTATTCATTGACAGAGACGCAGTAAATGAGATGTGAAAGTATCGGTGGGCAGACCTCTGAAGCGAAGCCACGCACAAAACGAAACGACTTTCCTAACAACGATAACAAATAAATATATTAAAATCCAAGTTAAAGTGCACTTTGAATTGTGAAGAGAGGACGTTACACTATCTGCTGTCCCGTTGAGACCATGAGCTGTCTCAGTTACAGTCAATGAAAATATATTTAGTAAAATAATCTGGGAGAATTTCGTTGCACAAAAAAAAACTAATAACGGCTTCTGATTGTCTGAGAACTGTTCTTAACCCAGACACTTAACTCCAATGTTACAGTACAGAGAATATTCCAGTGACTGCGCTAAGTTTGGATGAAGAAACATATTACAGATATAATGCATCTCATACAACATCGAAAGTCCATAGGCCAAGGGCATTTCACTATCCAACAGAATAATAGGCAGCTGCGGAAAACGTGCATGGAGATATAATATTGAGTGAAACAGCACAGCTATCAACGATTTAACACATAGATAACACCGGTTTACGTTATTAATAACCGAGATAACAGCGTACCAAGAACACCTATTGCTGCAAGGATCGGATAGTAAATGTAATTTATCCGATTGATTACTGAAAAAACTGGTTATTTGAGAAGCATCTAATTCTGCTGGTATCTCACCCACAGTTCCGACAGAAACTCCGACACGATCCAAAGCAAAGGGTCCTGATTGACACAAAAGATGCATCTCCACACAATCGCTTACATCCATGAACATTGCTAATATTTACACTCAATTGAGCAAGCACATTACATCATCAGTTTTCACTTTGATGTAATTGGTGTGCCGAAAAAAAAAATCTCAGCGTCCAGAACATAATCTTCCTCAGACCTCATTGGTGGATTAAGCAGAAAACTGCACTGAAATAGGACTGATCTGAATATAAATGAATGGCTTAATATACGTCTTTACAAACAATGGTCTTGAGAACATTCCCTCCTACAGATTGCGTCAATATTAAAACATTTCTGCAGTTTGTACTTAATCCAGGGACATAGTCGACCCGATTACTTCTGGCCCTAAAATTTCCTCATACCTGTGTTTTACACACTGAAATATTAAAGGCCACATTTGGAATTGCAGCTTTGAAGTCATTGTGGGCAATGCAAAGGAAGTGTCCAACTTATATTCAAGTCTTCATTATTTTAATGTAAATATTTTTTATATTTGCTTCTTATAGGTTAATGACCCGAGTTAGATTACAACACATCCAACCGCTGAATAATTTTCTACAACTTACTCTGACCAGGCCACCCACTCTCAACCTTCTATCAATACAAACTGAGCTAAAACTCTGTTATCCATACCCAGGACTCAAAAAGTCCATCTACATAATCTCCACCAAATTGGCAATAAGGGTCATCCACCTCTCTATAAGATATACCGCTTTGTACACTTTTGGGGGTGTGGGGCGGCGGTGGGGGTGGGGGGGGGGGGGGTGGTGGGTAGAGTGGTAGAGGAAATAGCCTCTCGGGGAAAGCAGCAACAGCCAAGTTCACCGGAACATGGGTGGCTTTGCTGCTCTGAGGCCTGGAGGAAAACAAATGGCAGGGTTGTAGTGATAGCGGATTCAATAATTAGCTCCACAGGCAGACGCGTCTGTGGCCACAAATGTGAACCAAGGATGGTATGTTGCCTCCATGGTGCCTGGATATCACAGAGCGGCTGCAGTACATTCTAGGGAGGGATGGTAAACAGCCGGTTGTCACGGTACACATCGTCCCAATGACATAGGTATACAAAGGCATGAAGACCTGCAAACTCAGGGCAGGAAGTTAGGAGATAAATTAAAAGGCAGCACCTCAAATGTAGTAATCTCAGGATTACTCCCCGTACCATGTGCTAATGAGCGCAGGAACAGGAGGATAGACCAAATGAGCAGGCAGCTGGTGTAATGGTGTAACCAGGACGGATTCTGATTCCTGAGTCACTGGGACCGGTTCTGGGGAAGGTAGGCACTCTACAAACCAAACGGCTTGCACCCAGTCAGAGCTGGGACCAGTGTCCTTGCGAGGGCTTTTGCTAGTTCTGTTGTGGAATATTTAAACAAGTGTGGCAGGGGGATGGGGTCCAAGGAGCAGGATCACATAGGTCAGATTAATATCATAAAAAATGAAGGTGGAACATTAGCTTGGGCCGTTGTGATGGACACGGATTTACAGGAGAAACAAAGTTTACAAAGTGCCCAAACAAGGGAAATTGACGAGGTTAAACATGTTATTCTTCAATACAAGAAGTATCAAAAGCAAGAGAGATGAGTTAAGGGCACAGGTAGACACATAGCAGTAGGGTATCATTGCAATAACGGAGACCTGGCTAAAGGAGGGGCAAAACTGGCAGCTTAATATCCCTGGGTATAGAGTATTCAGACACGATAGAGTAGGAGATTAAATGGGAAGCGAGGGGTGTGGGGGTAACACTAAGGGTTAAAGAATCAATTCCAGTTCTGAGAAGGAATGATATGCTAATTGTTTCAAAAAATGAGGCATTATAGATTGAGCTTATCAATAGGAAAAGTGCAGTCACACTAATGGTAATATAGTACAGGCCTCCAGATAGGGAAAGTGAGATAGAAGAACAAATATGTTGGCAAATTTCTGCTTGTTACAAGAATAGGGCAATGATAGTAGGAAACTTCAACTATCCTAATATCAGCTGGGAAACAAACAACTAAGGAGCACTGATGGAGAAAAAAAAAACATGCAGTGTGTCCAGGTATTTTTTTCAACCATTCCTGACAAAAGCAACGAGACGAGATGCATTTCTGGACGAATCTTGGAGAACGAAGAAAGGCAAGTGACTGAAGTGCAAGTTGGCTACCATATCGTGTACTGCAATCACAATTCAGTTAGATTTAGCACCACCATGGAAAAAGTCACAAATAAGGCAGGAGTAAAAGTCTGGAACAGGGGGAAGGCAAATTTGGCAGAAGTGAAAAGGAACTTTGCTGAGGTAGACTGGGCAGCAATCTTGGAAGATTAAACAGTGGAAAACGAGTGGAAAGCAGTAAAGAGCGAGATCTTAATTGTACAAAGGAGACATGTCTCCAATAAAGATAAGAGTGGTACTGCCAAATCTAGACTCATCTGGCTGTTAACAGGAATATAGGGGAAGATCAAACAGAAAAAAGAAAGCATATGAAAGGCACTAAGCACTAAGCACTGTGGATAGCCCAGAGTATTGTAGAAAATGCAGGGACGAAGTAAAAAAAAAGTTAATAAGGAAATCGAAGAGAAGGCAGGAAAAAAGATTAACAAGTAACGTTAAAGTTAACCCAAAGATGCTTAACCAGTATATTAATGCCTGAAAGTTTAGTTAAAGAAAAAGAAAGACCTAACAGATGAAAAAGGAAATTTGTGTGTAAATGCAGAGGCTGTGGGAAGCATTTTGAATGAATCGATTTTCTCCATGTTTACAAAGGAAAGGGATGATGTAGATATAATAGTCCAGGAGGAACACTGGGAGATATTGGACAGGATAGTCATAAGGAGAGAGGAAGCACTCGAAGGGTTAAAATCCTTGAAAGTTGTGAGGTCACAGTGCCAGATGGATTGTTTCTGAGGCTGCTGAAGGATGTCAGGGAGGATATTGCAGAATCTCTGAGGATGGTTTTCCAATCTTCACTAGATACAGGAGAGGTAACAGAGGATCTGAGAAATGCAAACTTAGTTACATTGTTTAAAAACGGTTCGAAGGAATTGCCAAACGATTATAGGCCAGTTAGTCTTACATCTGTGGTGAGCAAATTATAGAATGAATTCTAAGAGAATGGATTAACTGTTTTTTTGGAAATGCATGGAGTAGTCAGAGACGGTCAGCATGGAATAGTTAAATGATGGCCTTGCATCACAAACTTGATTGAATTATTTGAGGAAGTGACAAGGAGAGTCGATGAAGGTCATGCAGTCGATGTTGTGTACATGGACTTTTACAAGGTCCCACTTGACAGTTTGGTCAGGTACGTTAAATCCCATGTGATTGAGGGTAATGTGGCAAACTGGGTAAAAGGTTGGCTTTCTAACAGGAAACACAGGCTAACGGCCGGTGGATGCCCTTGCGAATGGAGAGTTGGCACAACTGCTGCTCCACAGGGCTCGGCAGTGAGGCATTGCTGTTTATGTTATATATTAATGATTTTGACGTTAACGTTGGGGGCACGATTGGGAAATTAGTACATGACACAAAGATTGGCCGAGCTTTGGATAGTGTAGAAGATAGTCATGATCTCCAAACGATATAGATGGTTTGGTGGAGTAGCGGTAAAGAGGCAGATGGGTTATAACATTGAGAATTGTGATGTCATACATTTAGAGAGGTCAAATAGTTACAGGGTTTACACTATAAATGGGAATATACTAAGAGAGGTTGTTGAAGTGAGAGATCTTGCCGGACAAGTACACAGGCCCCTGAAAGCAACAGTTCAGGACGACAAAGTTTTAAAGAAGGATGCTCTCCTTCATTGGCAGAGGTATAGATGATATAAGTAAGGATATAATATTGGAAATGTATAAAACACTGGTGAGGGCACAACTGGAGTATTGTTTGCAGTTCTGGTGCCACATTACAGGAATGATGCAATATCTCTGGAGAAAGTACAGAGGAGGTTTACAAGAATGTTGCCAGGGTCAGAAACGTGTAGCTACGAGGAGAGATTGGAAGGGTTGGGGTTATTTGCCTGAAAACAAAGAAGGCTGAAAGTGACTTGATTGAGGTGTACAAAATTATGGGGGAACACATAGAGTGGACAGGCTAACATTGTTTCCCTTGGTGGAGAATTCTAGAACGAGGAGACATAGTTTCAAGATAAGGTGCAGCAGGTGTAGCGGGGGTGGGGCGGGGGGGGGGGGGGCGGTGGGTGATTGGGGGGTGGGGTGGTACGCTGGGTGGGGAGCTGGCATGAGGAAGAACTTTTTATGCAGAGGCCAGTGGGTGTCTGGAATTCGCTGCCCAAATTGGTGGTAGTGGCAGAAAGTCTAAATCATTTAAATCGTGTCAGTTTTGTGTGTGTATCTGCGTATCTGTGTGTTTATGTGTGTGCATGTGTTTGACTTAATTCGATCAAATGAAGCTGCTCTGATTGGCTTTGATGCAAACATGGGGAACATGGGGTTGAGGTTTAGGAAATTTCCATTTTTGAAATAAAGCAGGTTAGATTATTTTCAAAGGACGAGTGAAACCTGTTTCCTAGCCAGGTGAAGTTTGGAAGTAGTGTGTTGGTCTCCCTAAAGGTCACTGGTTAAACTTGGTACTGTGAGAGGTTTTTATAATCAGAAAGATAAAGTCCAAAGAGACAATGAATCAATAGGAAGTTGCATTCAAACTTGGGAACCTGTATAAAGGAGCGAAGCTGTATGTAAGTGTAGGCATTTTTAAGATCTAACAAATGTGAAAAATCCATGAGCATCTATGCCTGAAGCTTCTGAGAACTGAAGTTAAGGAAAGTGTCTTTTACTTTGACCGGTTCAGGGTACTGCATCACAAGTTGCCTGAGGCATTTATGTGCCCTACTGTTACCTTAACGACTGTGTAACTGGCAGTCTGATTAAATAGGGGGTTTCGAAGCTATTATAGTCATAATTTGTAGACATTTATATTTATTTAAAATCATTTCTCCTATTAATAAATGTTAGTCTAGTTTTGAAAAACCCTATAAGATTTGGTGCACTTATTACTATTGAATTCAAGGCACGCAACATGAACTTCACACAAATTGCAAAACAAGTTGCGCCAGTTGTTTCAAATTTCCTTTGGGATTTGAACAAATCATCACCTACCATCGGCTATGCCATGATATTCCCACAAAACCATTTTATGACCGCACCATAAAATGGCACAGATAGCGAGAGACGCAGAGATCTAAAATCAAACATTTGAGCAAATTGAGCAGTGAGCTCTCTAAGTTAACAGGTTATATCCTTGAAATAGCCTGCCAATAGCTGCTTGTTCACATAAATGTGATTCGGGTGTTTTGGTATCGGGCTTTTGACAGTACTTTTTTTACAATACAATCTTCTGAATTAGAATGTATTCCTTCAATTTCCAACATAACCCTCTCTGCTTCGCAAAACAGTAATTTATTAGCAATACAGGAATGCTTCGCCTTGGTTTAATAGTAACAGTGTCAGCCCAGATGTGAATGTCTGCACCAGCCAGTCCTTTATCCCGACACTCACTTACTGGAAACGAATCAACAAACGCATGTGTTAAATAAATGGAACTCTTTGAACATTCGCTAATTAGTTTATTTGGGGTATTGTAAATTCGAACTTCCATTTCATTAAAAATATTGCAGTTAATTCATTAGGAGGCTGGGTCGCTCTGCAATTTATTATTTTTTTTAAATTAGGAAGTGCTTCAAATCCTACCCGAAGCAGTCAGAGCAAGCCCAGCCAAAGGCTGAAAGAGTGGTCACGGGAAACAGAGCGAGAGTGCGACCAGTGGGAAGGGAGCATTAAAGATTGGCAGCAGAGCAGCAAGCCTGGAAAAAACAGAAAGAGGCCACCAGGGAGTTTAAAATGGGGGCGACAGAGCAGCGAGAATGAGAACAGAGAAAACCAATTGGGAGGAGAGAAGTGCCATTGAAGTACAGCACAAGTGAGAAGAGAGTGAGAATCGTGGAAAGGGTAACAGCGTCTATTCATAGCTGAGCAGAGACGGAGAGTTCGAGGAGAGTGGGGATGTAAAAGGACAACAGCTGAGCAGCCAGATTGAGAACATAGTGAGATCAACGGGATCAGAATGAGTAGCAGCGAGCAGCCAGTGGCGAAAAGAGCCACCTTCTCTGTCGTAGGTGACACCTCTGGCTTTCTCATCTCAGGCCCAGTCCCTCTCCGGCCTTCTCCCCAATATCTTAAACTTTCCCTCTTTTGCATTCTCCTAGACCTTCACGTTCCTTCTAATCCTCCCACATTGCTCTCTCCCTCCTGTCCTTCCACCTTATGATAACCACGCACCTCCTCCTACAGTCTCTCGCTTTATCTTCTCCTTCCAAGCCATCGACCACCCTCCCCTCCAGCCACACGTCTTTCTAGCATCACTCCTTCAAGGTCCTCCCTTTTCTCCTTTCCTTCCAGATTCTCTCCTTCGGTCAATTATTCAACATCCTTATATTTTATCCCATCATTCAACATCGCCCTGTGACTTCTCCCTTCTACATCCTGCCCCCACAATCACTTCCTTCCTACAACTTCCTGGTATTCTTCTGTATCCATCCCTCCCTCGCTTCCACCTGATTCGCTGACAACACTAAACCACATTGCTCCTTCCCTCTCTTCTTTCCACATCTTTTCACAATCTCTCTCAGTTCTAAAATACTCGAGTTGTCCTCCCCTTCCACATTACAATGCAAAAGACATCCCTCGCTATCTCCTCTCGCTCCATTCACTCTTCCTCCCGTAATTGTTTCCAGGTTTTCCCTCCTTCAATTACCTCCTTCACTATCTCGACTTTGGCTGCCTCCATCTTCTCAAGATTTCCCTAAGTTATTCAGTGTTACTCAATTTAACTCATTTAAAAGCTTTATTACTCCTATTTTCCTGCAACACAGAATTAATTGACCCAGTGAGTTTACGCTGGCTCTCTCGAAATGTACTCTATCCCGTCCTAATGTGCCACCCTTTCCCAGGAAGTATGCATTTTTTCAAGTTTTCAGACTTTTTTTTTTCTAATTCTCCATTTAAAAATTCCAGCGCTGTGTGAGGCATGCATCCCGCTGCAGACGTGCACGCTGTGTCAGATAAAAAATCTTCACCTTTTATTTGTTTCCTTTGCCAGTGACCTTAAACCTGAGTCCGATGGCTATTCATCCTCCAGCCAATACAAACAACGCATATTTATTCACGCTATCCAGATTTTATATCCTTTTTTAGGTTTTCATCAAATCTATCAACATTTTTCTCTAAGGAATAGGGCAAGGCTGTAAAGGTGTTTCTCCACCGAGAACAATAACAACTTCTGCAATAATGCACGAATGCCTCCATTGTGGTGCCTAGAATTCAGCAAAATACTCCAGTTGTGGCCGAAGAATATATTGTTTTAAAATTACCGGAGCTTCCTTGATCTTCAAACGAATGGCATCCAGCGTGAATATCGGGGGCGAGCTTGCCTCTGGTCGATGTTCGCACGCGTGTTTCATTTTTCAGTCGAGGAGACCTTTAGTTATCTTGAGGCGAGAATTCCACACTCAGCAGTTGAACGTCCTGGCAAAGAGAATTGTCTTCAAATTGGAAGGCACCAGCTCTGCAGGGTAAAAAATGCTGTCCTTGCCAGCGACACCTATATCCAATGGGAAAGTATGCAAAAAAGAAATATGAAATTTAGCCTACTGAGTTGAGAAAGGGAAAGACTCAGTGCAATTCAGAACATGGAGAGAGCTGTATATCACCATCTGCCAATAGCATTTTGGCCTGCATTGCACCTCACTGGCAAGTTCAGGGATAGAATTACTGCTAACATTGGCGATGTTATTAATAGCGCTCTGCTTTTTCAATAATCAGGCAAAAAAAAATGTTTGATAGTGAGGAAGTTTGATAGCAGGAATTTATCAATTGACTGGTTAGATGGGCAGATAAGTGCCAAATGGATTTCAACCCGGAGGAGAGCGATTGAATGCAGCTGGGGAGCTCAAACAAGTCGAAGAGAGTAGACAATTAATGAAGTGAATATTGGGAGGTGTAAAGGAAGTGATGGACATCGGAGTGAATCTCCACAACTCCTGGAATGTTACCAGTCAGGACGATAAGGAGTTTATAAAATCATGTTGAATCCATTGGTTTATTAACCGAGGCATAGAATATACTACTTGGGAGGTTATGCTGGAACTGTATCAATTTTTAGTTAGGCCACAATGGGATAACTGTGTGCAGCTCTGGTCACCTCATGGAAATTACCAAATTAAAAATCGATGGTGGAGGTCCGGCATAATGAATGTTGACAACCTGTGGTACCTGCCAATATAAATGGGAGCCAATGGTAGATAATATTCGCCATCCCATGTTGAACAGTGACCCTCATCAACATTCCACATAGCGAGCTCTGACCTGAGGGATATACTTACTTGTGACGTTTGTACACAATTTAATTTTGAAGCCCGCTCAGCTGAACAACACAGCAGAACCTTCTATTTATCTGTTTCCTTTCATAAAATAGCAGCACCCCCTACCCCTCCCCTTGCCAGGGTGTTTTGAAAGGAGCGTTATTCATCAACATTTAAAACGGAGTTTCACAAGGAAGTAGTTAGGAAAATGACCAATTCTCTGGTCAATTAAGAAGATTTGAGCGATTGTTAGCAAGAAGAGGAGAGAGGTAAAAGGGGACAGAGGATAAGGGAAGGAATTCCACATGTTACAAAAGTACAATAATTCTCATAACATTATTCGGATTAATTGTAAAAGCAGGCGGATATTGAAGTAAAATTAGTTCTGAGATCTTGCCCTGTCCTCAGGTTGATGCAAGTGAAGCTGGCAATTGGAACTGAATTGCGAATGAGAATTTAGACGATCACAGTGTTAACGAATTATGACGGGTTCTTTAGCGAGAAATGACCGAGTGCCTGTTGAATTTTAAATTTGCTAGTAAAGGTCGGGGAAGTTGCAAGTGCAGGAAACTGAAATATATTTCCACATGGCTCTCAATCAGCGGCTTTAGGCGATTAGAGCAAGTTACAGAACCAGTAAATATGAAAACAAATAACAGAGCGACTGCCCTTGGTGATTTACAAATCTATCCCAGTAACAGTCATACAGCAAAGCTACTGCACAGTAGGGAGAGCTCACAGTTATTTTGCCTTGAGTTTTCCCTCTGTTGGGTGTCTTCGTGAATAGAATGTCTGAGAGAGATTGGAATTACGACAAGTTAGACGGGAAAACATTGGTTTCTCAGCGACCTAGTTTATCCGTCGCTTACTAGTAGCTCAGCAATGAAGTAGACGTTGCCGTTCAGTATTTTACTTCATTCCGTCATGTTTGAGAATAATTAAAAACAAATTAGGAGTATATTGTGCTGCTTTTTTTAAAAGACATCTCGAAGCAGCAAATATTATTTTGGCCTCGCCAGCAGATGACTGACTGATGAGAAATTTGGTAATGGATAGACTTTGCTGACAGATGCAGTATTTGCGTGAAATTGTTGTGAAGTGAGTTATTGTTGCCTGGGTAGAGACCTGTTGATAGCTGGAATGCAATCACTTTATGGTAGGATAGTATGATTGGTTGCACTGACACTTGCAATTTGGCTCGAGTGAATTTGCCTGCGGCATTGCAGCGAACGGCAGGCACGGGCACAGGTGACAGCGATGTCACTGCTCGTCTGCAAGTGTTTCGCTATACAGGAGAAAATATTTGTTGCCATGATGCTGACAGGTTTATTACACAGATGTATGAAAAGAAGGACGGATTTGTCAGGACAAGAGGCAGAAATTTTCCAAAGGCAAGAAGTGTGGAAGAAAAAAAGGCTGAACCTGCGATGCCGCAGGAGAACATGGTCCTATTCGAAATCCTATTCTGATATGACAGGATAGGAATTACAACTGAACCTCTAACAATATAACAGTATAAGGACTGCAGCTGAACTGGAAAAGGGGCAGACTTACCATACATCTCCCATGTCTCGTTGTTCAATGTGGATAGAACCCGTGAACTTCAATGCCACTAGCATCACCCTCTAACCATAGGAGATAACTGATCAAAAACAAGAAGTTCTGGAAAAAAACTCAGCAGTTCAGAGAACATATGTGGCGCGAAAGACATACTTAACATTTCATTCCGTATGAGTCTGAAGACGTTTTTCCAGCAAGGTTTGCTTTTGCTTCAGATTTCCAGCATCCGCAGCCTTTTGCCTTTATCTAGGAGCTAACTGATCGCCGATCTGCACATTTCCTAGTTTGATCAAATGCTTTTCAAATGCAGTGTAACAGCGAGTGGAGAATTCAGCATTCTTCCTTACCTGACTGATCGCGCACAGGGTGGAACTCTCGTATTTGGCGAGTCAAAGCATCAGTTTACCAAGGAGCGGTAAGGATATATTTGCTGAGCACAGCGTCGTTTGCAAGTGCTCCGTTATACAGTAGCAAAGCGTGGTTGTCTTGTTGCCAACAAATCTGTGGCACAGAATTGTTAAAAGAAGGATGGATTTGTCAGAACTAGAGGCAGAAATGTCCCAAAAGCAAGAAGCATGGATGGAAAAATAAGCACAGCCTGCAAACGCTGCAGAAGAACTTTTCGAAACGCTCTTTCCACGTGACAGCGGAGGAATAGCAACTGAGCCGGGCGTGGCCTTTAATTATTTCTAAGTCGAATAAAATACACTGGCCCGTACAGAGAAAGAACCTGCGATCTTGGCGTTATTAGCACCACGCTATAACCATCAAAGCTAACTGGTCACCTTACGCAGCTTCCCTAGTATCTGGTTTTCAAATTCAACTGGCAGAGAGTGGACAATTTAGCATTCTTCTTTGCTGATTGATTGTGCACAGTCTGCAACTCTCCTATTTGCCCAGTTGAAACTTCAGGTTACCAGCGAGCTGTGATTGTATGTTTCTCCCAGGGCTGCTGAATGATCCGACCCTCGGAAAGCTGTTCAGCAACAGATACCTTCTCCTTCTTGTCAATGATGAAAATAACCTAACAAAAGCAAACCTTAAGCTACAAAATCTCCCGTCATCAATAGGCTGATATCTATGCAATCACTTTCTTTTTTATTTCTTGGGATGATGGGCATGTCGCGCATGACCAGTGCAAGTTGTTCATTCACAATTGCCTTAAGAATGATGCTAAATTTAATAATTATAAAGCACTTCAAGCACTGAAGTAAAAATAGTGTCGAAATGTTGCCGTATCTCAAGGATGTTGGAATTGAAGCGTGTGGATTTCATGGCAAATACAGGACGGTGGGTTAAACAAGAAACTACCGAATGGCTGTTGAAATTTACTTTTGGTGCTATCATTCGGGGGAGCTGTAATGACAGGGAACTGAAATATATTTCCGCGTAGCCCTCAATCGATGAATCGAGGCGATCAGAGCAAGTTGGAAAAGCGGTAATAACAGGCCCACTGCCGTTGTGATTGATGTATTTACCTGATTAACAGTCATGCAACAACGCCGCTTCCCAAGTCCCAGAGCAACATCGTGGGGGGAGCTCACTCTTGTTTTGCCTCGCGTTTAACCTCTTCTGGCTGGCTTCATAACGAACCGTTCGAGATTGGTTGGAATTGGACGGGGGCGGCATTGATTTCTGA
Organism: Carcharodon carcharias; assembly: GCF_017639515.1. Classification (NCBI taxonomy): domain Eukaryota; kingdom Metazoa; phylum Chordata; class Chondrichthyes; order Lamniformes; family Lamnidae; genus Carcharodon; species Carcharodon carcharias. Next base: position 116,635,758 of record NC_054484.1, on the reverse strand, counting down.
ACCCAGGAGGTTATGTGTCACGAATCAACGGTGCTCAGTTATAATGCAAAGTTTTCAAATCCGTTGCACAGTTTTGCTGCAAACATCACTGGGAATTGTTTATCAGGCGGAATGGCAGAGCGCACGGAGAACTTACATTTAAAAGAGCGCCCGAGCACCGAAGTGAATCCTGAAAAAAATCAGCGTTTAGGGTATGTGGGAGATGGATTTGTACCAACCAGATTTCTCTCCTGAAAAAAACCCACATGCATATTTTCCCATGGCACATATTAACTATTCTGAAATATATATAGGTGAAATCTTCATGAAATTTTCAGGCAACGAGAACAGTGGTTGTGTTTGATAGTGAGGAGGTTTGATAGCAGGAAGTTGTCAATTGACTGATTAGATGGTCATAAAAGTGCCAAATGGAATTCAGCCGGTGGGAGTGCGATGTAATACAGCTGGGGAGCTCAAACAGGTCGAAGTGAATACACAATTAATGAAGAGAGTATTGGGAGGATTAGAGGAAGTGATGGAAATTGGATCAAATCTCCACAGATTCCCAAATGTTACTTGAAGGCTAATGAGGTGTTTCAGAAGTCAAGTAGAATCATTTCGCTTATTAGACGAAGCATAACAAATACTAGCAGGGAGGTTATGGAGGAACTTTATCAATCATTTGTTAAACTACAATGTGAGTACTGTGTGCAGTCCTGGTCACCTCTTGGAAATTACCAAATTGCAAATCAATGGCGGAGGTCCGGCATGATGAACGTGGATATCCTGTGGAACCTGCTACTAAAAATGGGAGCCAACGTTAGATAAAAGATCATCCCAGATTCAGCAGTGACCCTCATCAATATTCCACAACCCAAGATCAGACCGGAGGGATAAATTAACTTTTAACACAATTTAATGTTGAAGCACGCTGAACTGAGCAGCACAGCAGAATCTTCTATGTGTCGGTTGCATTTCACAAAATAACACGCCCCACCCCTCCTGTTGCCAATGTGCTTTAACATTTAAAACCAAGCTTCGCATGGAGGTATTTAGGACAATGACGAACTGTCTGGCCAAATGGGTAGATTTGAACGAGTGTTTGAATGAAGAAGAGAGAGTTAAAGTGTCTCAGAGCTTAAGGGACGAAATTCCTGATGTCACGAACATACAATAATTCTCATAATATTATTGTGATTTATTGTAAAAGTTGGTTATATTGGGATTTGATTAGTTTCCCTGAGTTTATGTGGGATTTAATTGAATTGGAGACAGCTGTTCTAGAGGCTTTGACTCATCAAATGAAGCTAGTTTTGAGATGCTAAATGGGAAAACATAGCTGAAGTATTGCAATGTAAGGTGAGCAGTGTTTGCCGTTGTAGATAAGTCACAGTAATTTGAATTTCAATGAGATAGTTGACTGTTACACCTAGCTAGAGAAGGCAACCAATCAGCATGTTTTTTTTTTTTCCAATGGTTCCTGATAACATTAGCACTATGATTTGCAATATGATTCATATTATGTGAAAGGTAAAGTTCCAAAGACACATGGGAACAAAGGGGCTCAAATTAAAATGGACAAACATATATAAAGGAGAACGATGGCAAGGAAAGCATTCTAAGTTGGACTGGAAGTGCAAACAGCCTTCAGTATTTGTGCATAAAGCCTGCTGTCTACATTGACCGAAGCTTGGAATAGCCACTTTGAATACTTCTGCCCAGGGTATTGTGTCGACCTGCTGGGGTCTGTTTAAATATATTTATCTTTACAACTTCCTTAACAGGAGTGTAAGTGGAAGCGAGGTTAATTAAGGGTTTTATGAGTTAATATAGCAATAATTTGTAGACCTATGTTGTGCATGAAATCCTCTTACATGTGTTACAAGTTCGGCACAAAACATCAGACAATTACCTCGAACTATTTGTTCATCACCTTCACGTCTTCAGGTATTTTCTAATCTCCCGGTAAACGCAGACATTAAAGCCGTGATTCATCAAATCCTGCAGCTCAGAAGGAGGCCTGTCGGCCCATCTACTCTGTGCCCGTTCTTTGAAAGAGCTGTCAATGTTGTTCCACAATCAAGTTTCCAAGTCACCCTGTAAATGAATTAATTTTAAATTCAGATTGAATCTCATCCCACCGACCTTTCAGGCAGTAAATCAATGCAGCGTGATTGCTGGGAATATATAAAAAAACCCTGGAAATACTCAGCCAGTCAGGGGGCACCTGTGGAGGTATCGGAGTGAACTGTTCATGTCGATGACTTATCATCAGAAATGAAGAAAGATAGAAATATACCGAGTATTAAAAACGTACAAAGGCGAAAGTCTGTGATGGTGGAGGGAAGGGGAGAACATGTTTCTTGATGCAACATCCATAGAGAGTTGTAATGATTATGGTAAAGACTCAAAAGGTATGTCCAGATGGAGTTGAGAATGGCTGCATAGCAACCGTCCAAATGTAATATGAAGGGGCAAAGATAGAAACGTGATGAAAATAAACCTGCTAAACCCAGTAAGAAATAACATAGAGGCAGATGTTATGAAGGTTACATCAACATAAAAACATCCGAAAAAAAACATGTCGGTTTATGTGCCGATATTAAGAAGCCCGAATGGACCAACATTACATTTAGAGGTGTTTACTTAAGGAAGCACTTTGCTTTATTATAGGTTTAGGCAGACCAAGGGAGGAGATTCACTGGTTTATGTTACTGCACGTTATGCAAGTAAGAGAAGGGAGGGTTAAATGGTGGATCGTTGTAATGATGTTCTGTGGCTCTCAGATACATTTACCCCTACACTTAGTGATTCACACAATTTAAACGTTACTCCGAATGAGCTGTATTGCTTTCAATGGATTAGTATCACACTTCCCCAAACAAACACCATAATAAATGGTTTACCCACTCGAGAAATCCATCTCTGTGCCTTTGGAGCTTCCGCTTTCAATTTGTGCAACTTAATAGCTCCCTGAAATAAATACACCCTTCAAGGCTTTGAAGATCCAGTGCACAGGCCAGGATAACAACAATTGTTACATCATGCGCCACTGGTTAAAACAAATAGTTGATGCAAGTTAGAAGATTTGTGACATGAAACCAAAGGGAGGCTGCAAGCCTGTCTGTGGGGGAAATGCGCTGCAGGCAGTGAATTACCAAAGAAGGAAATGGAAAAAAATATGAACACTCTGAAGATTCTTGTTAGACAGTGAAGGCAGCGATGGGAAACACGTTCAATACAGACTGGACAGCCGTGTCGGTAGAGCATCAGGCCCATTCTGAGGACCCATTGCTCCAGACCTAGTCCAAGTGCAGCCTTTTGGGTCAAACGGCTTAGTCATAGTGAAATGACAGCTTTAAAAAAGCAAATACCATAAGACTATAAGACAATGGAGCAGAAATTAGGCCAATCGGCCCATCGAGTCTGCTCCGCCATTCAAACATGACTGCTAAGTTTCTCAACCCCATTCGCCCGCCTTCTCCCCGTAACCTTTGATCCCCTTACCAATCAACAAACTATCTATCTCTGCCTTAAATGTACTCAATGACTTGGCCTCCAAAGCCTTCTGTGGCAACGAATTCCATGGATTCACTAATCTCTGGCTAAAGAAGTTTCTCCTCATTTCTGTTCTAAAAGGACTTCCCTTTACTCTGAGGCTGTGCCCTCGGGTCCTATTTTCTCCTACTAATGAAAACATCTTCCCCACGTCCACTCTACCCAGGTCTTTCAGTATTCTGTAAGTTTCAATCAGCGGTATGCTGACTTATTCCAGAGAACAGAAGAGATGGATATGTTCAATCGGTTTGCAAAAAATTTAGAATTTTTCCTCGAAATTTTGGCGTCCGCGATGATTTTTTAGCAATTATTTCTAGAATTCCTAGTTACTCTCAGTGTGATAAATTCTTCTGGACTTTTCCCTTGGATGCCCAGATACTGGCGCTGTGAATCAGTGCCAGTGTTATGTGCTGATTCAACTCCATTCGTCCCACCGGCAGATTTATTTTCTCTCTATTTAATCTGACACTAGATTCTAACAGGGTAGAAATCTCTACCAGTCCACCCTTCATTCTCCTTTCCTCAAGAGATCAGAAACAGGTAGAAGCCCTGAAATTGGGGGGGAAAGATGCAGTAAACGGTGGGGGATTGACACTAGCTGAATGTCTCCTTCAGCAAACCAGCAAAGACAGGACGGGCACCTTTTCTGCTTTACCCTTCCTGTAACTATAAAAATCTAAGATTATCAGAACTGAACTCCTAAAGTGACCAACTAAACTCCGGAATCATAACTGCTTCTAATTCAGTTCCCAATGTAATCCTGGTGCTTTGAGCAGCTCCTACAGAATTTAAGAAGCAGAGGCAGATGTATTATGTGGTTCACAGCTTCATAAAAAATCACGCACATTCTGGCTGATCTGATGCCTCAATTGTACCATCCTCAGAATTCTCAATTCGCACCATCATACAGCGCCATCACATATAAAGAATTCCTAATAAGATTGTGACGCCAGAAGTGGTGTACAATCATGTTTACAGCAAAATGTTGGCATGTAATTCGCAACATTGCATTACAAAACTCCTTTGTAGGTTTTATGCCTGTTACATAGATCCGTGTAGCAGCAAATTTAAGGCAGTTCTGTAAATCTCTATTGGAAGGAGTGGTACCTCGGATATGACAGCCTGGAAGTTGAGATCTTAGAATGATTGCTTGTACTTGTGCACTGGCGATTAGTGAGTGGTGTACCTGAAGACCCAAATCCTTTTGCATCTATTTGTTCCCCTGTTTCTCACCACCTAGGAAATACACCCATTGCTCACTGGATGCCTGAAATATCTGCTCTTTATGTACTCCCCATATCATTAATGACTATCTCTGCATCGACTGTTCAGCTGGTGGCACTGAAATCATCTGCTTTACAAGCGTCTTGCAACAGGGTAATAAATCTTTGCGAATTGCTTTAAACCACGTCCGAGGGAAACAAAACACCGATTTCACAAAATATACGTGATAGCCCAGAAATCTGTCGCCAACAAATAATTCAGTGCCTGAGAAACTAATGTTTTCGCTGTATAACGTTTTTGAATTAAATTTAACTCGGTTTCACCTCTTACGAAGAACACTCAGCAGAGAACAAATACTATCGAAGAGCAGTGAGAACTTTCCACAGTATTGTCTTCTCTTCGGTCAAGCGTTGCTGCGAGCCGACTGTCCCTGAGCTTAACGCATACATGACAACGGCAGTTGGAGTCTTGTTTCTGCAGTTTAATTGCTACTATATTAACCATAAACATAACAAATATCTGACGGAAAGCCAGGTAGAAAGATCTCACAGTTCCCTCTCCTTGAATCTCCGCCAAAAGCAGGGAGTGAATTGGAAATCCAACACACAGTCGGTGGACCCACTTGATTTTGCGCTGAATCGCCGGTCACTAATTTAACTAATGCCCCGACTTGCGCTGCCAACTTCAATGGTTGGTGTAGCCATTTCTCTAGTCCCCTCGGCTCCTGTATCTCATTTAGCATTGACTAGTGTACCTTATGTCGCCTTTCCTCGCTCTCCCTGAAAAAAATGTACAACTTCACTCTTCTCCGCATTAAATTTCATTTCATGACATCTGTTCCACCAGCCTACCTCTGTCCTCTGGAGGTTTATCATTATTCTCCTCTGAATTTTACAACACTTCTGAGTTTTGTGTCATCCACATATTTTGAAATTGTGCTCCACGTTGACGTCTCGGTCCTATGTTGAAGAAAAGCAGCATTGATGACACTGCTGATGGCTGGAGAATCCGATTATATAGCAATTCACCGCGGCTCTTTGCTTCCTATCATTCAGCTGACTTGATGACCATGCTCCACTGACAGTCTTCTTCCCAAAACAATCAACATAACTGAACACAATCTGCGTCTAACACATCCAGACATGTTTTCCTTAAATTATCCGCACTTATCCATGTGGTAATACATTTTGTCTCTGGATATCGTTTCCAAAAGCTCTTCCACCACTTGAGGTTAAACTGGTGTGTCTGTGGTTTACAAATTGATAATTAACGACATTTTGTGAACAATGGTATAACATTTGCAATTCTACAATCCTCTAGCATCGTCCATTATAACTAAGCAGGATTGGAAATCTGTGGCCCACTGCCCTCCGCAATTTCCAAACTTACTTTCCTCAACAGCCAGTCCCTGAACAAATCCTGGTGAATTAGCAACATTTCAGTAAAGCTAGGTTTATAATGATTCCTCTTTCTACAATTGTCGTCCATCCAATATCACAACTATCCCGTCTTTCACTCTACCTTTGGCAGTGTTTTTCTTTCTTGGCAAACACAATATAAGTCCTCTGGCTCCAGGCGTGAATTTCTTTTTTAGTCCCTATTCGGCCCGTTCCTGTTTTTGCAACTTTTTATGTTTATGTCTACAGAGCAAAAAAAAATCTGCTAATCTAGTCTCCCAGTCGTACTTTTCTACCTGTATTTATTCTTCACTTCCCCTATCAAATGTCTATTTTTTTTTCCATGGTCCTGACTTGTGGTGTAGTGTCCTCATGGTCGTGTCCTCCGCCAAACCATCAATAGTTGCTTCATCAATGATCTTCGGTCCATCATAAGGTCAGAATTGGGGATGTCCGCTGATGAATGCAAAATGTTCAGCTCCTTTCATGACTCGTCGGATACTGCAACAGTCCATGGCCAAATGCAACAAGACCTGGACAATATCCAGGCTTGGGCTGACAAGTAGCAAGCAGCATTTACAGCACACAAGTGACAGGCAATTACCATCTCCAACAATAGATAATCTAACCATCGCCCCTTGACGTCCGACTGTACTACCTTCACTGAATCACCAACAATCAACATTCTGGGGGTTAACAATAACCAGAAACTTAACTGGACTAGCTATATAAATTCTATGGCTACAAGAGCAGGTCAAAGGCTATGGATCATGCGACAAGTAACTCACGTCATGTCTCCTGAGAACCTGCCTGCAATCTACAAGGCACAAGTCAGGAGTGTGATGGAGTATTCCACTCTTGGTTGGATGAGTGTATCTCCACAACACTCAAGTAATTTTGGCACAGTCCAGTTCCACGCAGCCCGCTTGAGTGGCACGCCACGCGCAAGATTTCACTCGCTCCGCCACTGCCAGACGATAGAAGCAGTGTCTAACATCTAAAGGATGCACTGCAGTGATTCAGCAAGGCTCCTTCCACAGCACCTTCCAAATCCACGACCACTACCATCTAGAAGGACAAGGGCAGTGAATTTTTTTGCATAAGTATGGCCACTTTGAGTCAATAAACTTGCCTAGTAATTTGACAGCCATCATCATATTATATCCTGTTGAGTGCTGAAAGATGATTCTTATCCTAGCTAATATTCCATCCTATATTATTGTTATTTCAGCATTCTATTTCATAATATGTGGCAGCAATTTATCTATATAAACATCTGAAAATTGTCTGATAAATAGGAGCACCTCCACTTGGACATTCCCGTCCAAGTCACTCACAAACCTGACTTAGAAATATATCGCGGTTGCTTGACTGTCACGTGGTCAAAACCCTGGAACTCCCTCCCGAACAGAACTGTGGATGTACCTACACCACAGGAAGTGGGGCGGTTCAAGAAGGCAGCACACCTTCAACTTCTCAAGCACAATTAGGATGGGCAATACATGCTGGCCCAGCCAGCAAGCCCTCATCACGTGAATGAATAAAACAAACAATCTGACAGCCTTTACTTCTTTCATTTTGTTCGATACATATTTCCTCATCGAAAACCTTTGGTTTTTTTTCTGGCCGTACTTTCCCATTCGTGGCGAGGAACCACGACTTGACCCAAACAATCTCTTTAAAGGCATTCACTGCGGCTTTCCTGACAATATTTCCTTTCAATTCGGTTGGGCCAGAATAGGAAGAAAGTATTTTTGTGTTTGCGTCTGTGTGCGTGTGTGTGCGTGCGTGTGTGTGTATGAGAGAGAGAGAGAGAGAGAGGCGGGTTAAAGGGGAGCGGGGATGTTAGGGGTGGAGAGAGAGATATGTACAATAGAGAGCCAGAGGGAGAAAAATGGAAAGAGAGAGTTAGATGGATATCGAGGGAGAGAGAGCTGGAGACGAGACAGAGGTTGATGCAGAGATGTTTGCTTTTCATTTTATCCATTCACCCCGTGACACTGGAAGTGGCTGGGCCCTGTGGAGTGGGAAGCGGATAACCCAGAAAATGTTGCTTAATGCCTGTGACTCATTCAGTTCAACATCAAACTGTACTCGTTCATAAATGAAAGCAGATATTATTCTGGGGTCTCGTCAGTAAAAATCACTTTGGCAGATGAATAAACGTAGAGCTGGTGGAGCAAGAATAAGATGGCGGCCAGAGATGAAGTGTCACCCTATCTTTGTGAAGAGTTAGAAACATAAATCGTGCCCCCACCTTCCTCACCAGAGCTGTAATAAGGGTTGTTTGTGAGGTTATTGCCCGGTGCAGAATAATGTTCATTTGGAGCGTTATCACAAAACAATATCACGTCGATCCAGAACATATCGACTCTGGAGCACTGCTGTTGACAGCTTATGCTATTGTGACTCTATGATCTGCCAGTAAATTCTTAATCAGGAGCGATCTGATGCTAAGTCTGTTACCAGCAGTCGAGGTAGTGGAAGCTGGAATAGTCATTGTTAAATCTGCTGCAGTTATATAGTTGGCAGATGGGTGTTGGATAGAGCTCCTGGTCAGCACTGAGATGATGGAGCACTTGTTGCAGCTCCTGAAACTGGTGTCTTCCGTGATTCCCTAAGCTGGAATGTTCTGAGATTCAAATTTTTTTGAAAATAAAGTTTTCAGAGCAGGTGGGTCATCTGAGTACAGGCCAACTTAATCAGTCCCTCTTCACACACAATCATCTCCTCCCATGAACCAGTCTAATGAAGATACATTGTCCTTCCTGTGAAGGAAAGCTGCCCTTCCTTAGGTAAGGAGACCGAAACCCTGGCAGGTTGGATCTCTATGTTATTCTGGCAGTCAGGGATCAGAAGGAATTCAGGACCAAGAATCGTCCTATGAACATGCACTGTTCTGCAACAGTAGGAGATACTGCATCAAGAAACTGCTCCAGTTAAACAGAAGTGACAAGGTTTGGACCAGACACCTTGAAAGAGCGGGCATCATAGTCTGGGGAGGTGAAGTTCAAGCAAGATCATACCTGTTACATAAGGTACAATCAGCCGGAACAGGATTCTTCTACTCATCCGTTGAGGAGAAACTCCTATCATACTTTTAAACTAATCAGGTAGAGACAGTCAAGTGGTTGTACCCAAATCACATCCATTGATGGGGTTCAATAAAGCAGCTCAGCACCACCTTATCAAAGGCAATTGGTGATGGGTAATAAACATCAGCCTAGCCAGCCGGCTGCCAAATCCCATGAATGAATAAATGAAAATGCCAGAAAAAAAGGATACTCTGATTTTTCAACTCCAAACCAACAAAGCTGGCCCAAAACAACTGGTCCTACAACCCTCCACATGTGACCAGAACGAGATCATTTTTGAATTGTCAGGCCTCCACACTGTCTGAATTTATAAACTCATTGGCTTTAAGAAGGACAAAGGGTAGCTGTACAAAATATTGTACTGTAATTATGTTAGTTTAAGAGTGGATGGAAAGGTACTGCGAGTATGTAAGGCATGGCAAGAGTTAATATGAGGCTGGAGAACAGTACTGCCCACAGCGAGATAGAAAGAGTGACATGACAGTATAACTAAGATAGACAGGTTAGGGCATGGGACAGACATGATCAGGAGACTTGAGTAGATGTCAGCATGGAGGTAGCTCTTAGTCTGGGAAATAGTTTGTGCACAACCACACAAACACACACACACGCACGTAAGCACACATACGCGGGCGCCCCCGCGCGCGCGCACACACACACACACACACACACACACACACACAGTTATGCGTTTCCAACAAACAGTTACTATTCAACATTACAAGCCTCTGATCATCTTTGTGATACCTGCTGAACAGAACTCTTCAAACACAAAGTATCGAAGTTTACTGACGATGAAAAATGGCGGGAAAGTCTTTGGCGGAGATAACGCAGAAATTTTGCAGAGGAAGACGGATGGGCTGAGTGTGTGGGAAAGAATATGGCAGGTGGAATACAATATGCCGAAATGTAAACAGTTTCAGTTTGGCAACAGAAACCAGGAGAAATAAGCTCTACTAACATTATGCGGGAGATTGTTCAGCTCCTGCCTGTTGCACTGAGGCAAGTTCGATCTCAATTTTCAAAGCGCCTATAGGACGTATTTGCTATATCTCAAAAGGGGTTTTAATGGTGGTCCGCCTCTTTCCGCCTCACCATTTCATTGTGGAAAATTTGGGGAGCAAGAAAGTTGTTGAAATCCGTAATGGATGGTGAACTGAGTGAAGCCTTCACTAGTGAATTGCCGGCCGTTATCGGACACCACCTGGTCCAGGAGGCCAATAGGCTCTACAGGTTGTTGGCCTTGTTGTACTTTCCTCGCAAGAAAATTTATTGCTTATTAAATTAAAATAGGTATCGAAAGATTTCAGAACAGCTTCAAATTTACCCGGAGATTCATTTATTCCTTGGCTCACAATGACGTCTTCGGTTATCAGACTTCTCAATACAAAAGTGTTTTCAGGTCTTCAGCCTGTGTCTCCTTATCGAACCCTAAAGCTATCGAATATCTTTCAAAAATACCCGCCAACGCCACCAATTCTGCGCCTGATTTGCCTCGTGGATCAGCAAAGATCGACCTGTTAGCTCTGATTTATTATCCATGGCTGTTGTTCTCTCACCAGAGGGGAGTTCAGACTTAATTGCTGTTACACTATTAAAGATTGCTCTGCAGTCACCGTTTAGTTAACTTCACCCCGCGCTTTCTGGGTTTTGGCGGGCTCCAGCGGCGATGTCGGACCCGATCTGAAAGTGATCTATTTTTTTGCAACAATTCTTTGAATCGAACGCTTGGGTCTTCTCCCCAATTTCTCAGAGTATATTATTCAATTGATCAAAGGTGATTTCTGGCTTTCACTAAGGCGTCAAACGTTTTTATTTCAACGGTTTTAGGCCGCCGACTCTGGACTGTGGCTGGGTACAGTGATTGAAGAAATGGACTGTTCTGCCTGATTAATGCCCTCAATACTTTTAAAGACCTATTCAGCCTTTGTACCGATTTGTTTATATTATTTATCTTGCTCACCCTTGCGATCTGGCTAGATTATTGGACTCTGTATTGGATGGGCATTCACAATGCCCACGATGTGCACTGCTGGAGACCTTCAGCTGCACAGTGGATTTCGCTTCTGCTCTCGAGCCTCCAGTTCTGCAAAGGGGTTTCTTCTTAGGCGATCTCCATCCGTGCTCTTCAGTTTTGGTGAATTTGTCAGGTCAGGATATGGTTCCTTATTTTTTTTAGATTTTGGGGTCTTTCCCCAGCCTGTCTTGAGTTCTGGGTTCGGTCATTCGTTACCATCAATTTGTAGGGATTCTGTCCATTGTTCTTACGAAGAAAGTTCAACTGTTGAACAGTCACTGTTTATTGGTAACACACGGCGATATACATAAGCACTAGCATAGCCCGGAAAAAGAGATATCTCCATGCCGTTTTCTACACGAGCCTCTAGTTCACATGTTTCTGATGTCCGAACCTGTCTATCCCGGGTTTACTGTTATATGACTCTTTATATGACAATGTGGCGCTTCTGTTTTCTCACGTAATCTCTTGCTGTGGGGAATAACTTTGTCCTACACTTCGAAATCAGTTCCGTCATCTCAGCCATTAATATCGAACGTACATACCTGAGACCGAAGTATTTTTCCATCTGGCACCCCACTAATTACAGCCTGGCAAGGTGAAAATGTCACTTTTCTGCCTACTATCTGTTGTCTGTCCATTAGCCAATTCATTTTTCTTGCTAGCATTGACGCCAAATCACATAATTGCTAGGTTTGCGTAAGAACCTCTAAGGATACTTTAATGGATGCTTTCTGAAAATCCAAATTTAGTCCATTCACTTGTGTTCCCTTTATCCTTCTCATAACTACATGCTCAAAAACGCTGAAAAGATCGCCGTACTCAATCTCCCATTCACAAACCTGTGCTGAGTTCATGGGATAACATTATGATTTTCCAATAGTTCTATTAGCACATCCCGAAAAGAAAAGAAAATATCATTTTGCCATGCAATGATGTTAAGCTAATAGGTCCCAATTTTCTTTCTTGCCCCTTTCCTAAATATCGGGGTTTTTTACCTTCCAATCCTTGGGAACTGTTCTGGATTCTAAGTAATTCTGAAAGATCGAATCCAATGCATCTGCTATCTTTGCAGCTACCTCATCTGTAAAGCTCTATGTTGCAAGTGGAAAGGTCTAGGAGATTGCTTACAACGTAGCCCCATGAATGTCTCCAGTAATGTTTCTTTTGTGGTACAGATTTACACAAGTTCAATATATTCACTTGATATTTGGTTTCACGTTGATTCTGAATCGTTTTTGAGCCATCTCTCCATTCCCCATCATAATTCCACCTTTCTCTGAGACCAAAAGGTCAATGTTTATTCTCATGATTATTTTTGTTTCATCTGCATAATTTATAGAAATGTTTACAAACTTTTTTTTAAAGTTAGCAGTTGGTGTAATATTATATTCTCTTTACTATATCCTTGTAAATTATACGTCCTCTTTGGCTGAAATCTAAAAGCTTTCCATTCCCGTGGTTTATTACTATTGTATCATTAAACCGCTCTTGTTCGTCATGGTTGTGCTGTTCTTCTTTTACCTTGGGGCTGATAGAACTTAAATGGATGTGTACATGTTTAAAATTGTACAGTAGTTGTTTTAATGAGAACTATTGTTTGTCCACAATCATATCTTTAAATGTGGTGACCCAACCTACAATTGACAGCTCGCATTCAGAAGCTATTTGTTTGCTAGATTGAGAGTCATCATCCGAGATTCAATGTAAACCTAATCATTTGCAGAAACAAAATCTAAAATTCTACCTTATTATTTTCAGTCTCCCTTAGAGATCGCGTTCTATAAGATTATTAATTAAACCATTCTCATTGCACACTACTAGGTCTAAAATGGATCTAAACTCGATGCATAACCTTTGTTGGGTCGTTGAAATGCTGATCCACAAAATTATCATGTACACATTGAGGCACATTTCCCCTGGGATTTCTTTCTGATGATGATTTTCAATGGCAGGCGTTTGGTGATCTGACCTGCTCAATTTTGCCATTGTCGTTCTGAATTCTCTGAAGCGGAAGCGCTGTTTGTTTGTTCAGTGACTGGAACTAGCGCCAAATGTTATGCAGGCTGCTTTTCTCAGCTGGGCACGGATAGTTATATAAAGGGGATCACTTAAGGATCTCAGATACATTCCAATGTGAACTGCAAATCAGGGCAGGAGGCGAAGATTCTTCTAAGGAATGGAACGGCCAATACTTCTACAGATCAAGGATATTTCTTATGCTGCGCTCGTAGCAATTGGTACTTCTGGTAAGTCAGTATTTCCTGCTGTCTAATAGCTGTTGAATATCTCACTGTTAATGATTATGGAACATAATGAAAATTTCCTCTTTGCCTTGTCACTTGCCCAGCGGGATCATTTGATGAATATACGCTGGAATTTAGGAGTCCACCTCGCCGGTGAGGGGGACGGCTGGTCGGAAAGTTGGGAGAATCGATTTGCTCTCTATGATTTTCGGTACTCCATTATTTTATCAAGACATAAAATCAAGTGAATTTATTTACTCATTCCTGGGATGTGGTTGCCGCTGGGTCTGTCTATAGATGGCGTTGACCAGTATCCCATTAAACAATATGGAAAAGTGTTAATATTGAAATAAAATCCAAAATTTGCCTTCCAAAGTATCTCAATATTTTCAGCAGTAAATATCAAAGTGTGAATTGATAAGATTCATTGTTTAATGATAGTGAAAGCGTCAATGTAGAACAGGATAAAACCAATTTTTAATCACTTACAGTTCAGAAGCTGCAGTGCAGTTAGAGTCAGAAAGGACCGCAGCATCGTCCTGGCAGCGGGTTCCTACGATGAGTATTGAGCATTAATCGAATGCTGTGCACACCTTTCGGGCTTTCCTTCCAACACTTTACGAAAACACGGCTAAGCCGGCAATTAAATCTTTGAAAACGTTTGTACATGGGTCTCTTCCTTCCAAATAACCGATAGATGTTATAATGAGAGCTCTAAACTGCCGCCTGGTAACAAACCAATGAGAATGAAGGTGCCCATTAAAGGAGAAAACGATCCGAGGACCCATCCGCCGCCTTTTCCTTTGAGGAAGGAAAGGAAATGAGTCACTAACACTGTATCAGATCATTGAATCATTGAAACTTAAGCAGGAACTTACAAAGCGGTGGGCTCTTACACCTGATGTGTCACAACTGTTGTTTTCCCGACATACATTTGCAAATGAGACCACTTAAAGCTAATGTCCAATTGCCTTCTCAAGAACCCTGTGGAAAGTGATTACACCATCATGTCTAATGGTGCATTCCAGATCTTAGCAAACTGCTGTGAATACAATTCTGTTCAGCAACATTGCTGCCAATTGATTTGAATTCAAAACATCTAGTTAATGACACACAAGCCAGTTGGAATATTTTTTGCTACTCGCCCTGAGATATATCTCTTTATATGTTGGTTTGAGTGTGTGTGTGACTGTGTGTGTGTGTGTCTGAGTGTTCGTTTTTGTTTCTCTCTATTTGCCTTGTTGCTGGCTTACTCTCTCTAACTCAGCCTCTGTCTGTCTAACCGTCTGACTCTCTAACTGTCTCTCCATCTCTTTGCTCCTATTCCAGGACTTTCCCGTCCATCACAAAAAAACGAAACATAAAAATGTGAGGCTGTTGATGAGAAATGCATCAAAACAACATGCAAGAATGTACAGTGGGTGGTACATCTCCTCTGAGATGAAGCGATTAACGTTCCATGTCGAGATGACCTGTCATTTAAACCATTTCTGAACAAGATGGAAGGTCATTTCAACCTGAATCGTTAACTCTGTTCGTTACTGATGGTTTTGGGATGAGATGGAAAATTCACTTGAAATTCAACAGGCATTGTCAGAAATTGTGATTTTTTTTTCCAGTTAGAAGTCGGGTATAAAAATAAGAAGAATATGCCTTCAGTCTAGAATACACAATGTTAGGTACAAGAAAATTTTAATGGACTCATTGATCATTGTCATTCTAAACATCATAATCAACGTGGACAATTCAGTAGCCGAATAAGAGAAATTCGGGAATGTTTGAAAGCTGTAAAGTTTTAATTTTGAAACGTACTGTGGTGTATTTTGTGCATCCTGATTATAATCTGTGTTTGAGCTGAGGAGCGTGTGGTTTGCAGCTTTCAATATCAGACAGACTGCAACACCTTGAACCGTAAGTTTATAAATTTATTAATTGTGTTAAGCAATTTTAAAAAAAATGCTTGACACACTGGTACATTTTCCAAGAGGTCTTTTCACCATAGGAATGCGATCAGCACAAATATCTATTTACAACTTCTCTTTCTAAGATGCAGGGCCGAAGGGCCCATTTTAAAAGCTTCGCAGATAAATAACTCGGTGTATATTGATGACGCTGTGTGTTTGCACTGGATTTTTTGGTGGCTATATCTTATATATGTCAGTGCATTCTTTGCAGTCCCATAACGAGTTTAATTTGTCAAAGTTGTGGAGAAGGATTTGACGACGTTCCATATAAGATGATAGTCAAAACAATTAAAATTCAAGCAGCTAAACTTAGCGATGTAGCTAACTATTGAGATCGAGATAAACTTAAATCTAAGTACCAGATGCATCTCCATTGGCTTCTAATGTATTGGTTCCGATTGTTGTCAAACTTTGAGAAAATGCTTCATTTAAAGGGCAGTTGCTTGATTACTATTATCACCAATAACAGATGTGTAGAGACCACCATTATAACTTGGGCGCTTTTCCCCACTTACCTTGTCGGAACTGTGCCGCTCTTAAATCATTCTCTCTATGCGGCCGAAATATATTTGCAACTTATTCGGGAAATATTGCCAATCATTTGAATAAATGCGTTTCCATCATTCAGCGTTAGTCTTGGGGAGAAGTAGAGAACACAGGGATATTTCTTACAACATGAAATGTGTTTTTTTTTTAAGATGAGTAATTAGTATTGAAGATGTTTGCGTGTAATCCCAAAACAGCTGGTACACTGCAGATTCACCGAGCACTCGCTGTATGTTTTGCTGTTGTGCAGAACTGACAGGAAGCACCTGGCTTTGTGGTGATTTCTGCACCAGCAACATCGTCGCTGCTCCCTTATAATATTGATACAATGCTATTGGACATTTAACATGTCCAGGCCCAATGAATCGAGGGCGTAAATCTGGATAACAGCACCAATTCCCGATAGAAAAAACATGACAGAATGTCGCCTGCAAAAAAATCCTAAACAGTGCTAGTTGTTCGTTGTTCAGAGAATACGATGTGGGTAAACTGCCGAGACAGTCTGGCGTGTGCCACAAACAGAACGAATACCTTGGCGGCTTTTTCCAACAATTTCCATTGCTCACGCTTGGAAAACCTACAGCTAGCATGACGGCATTTACCACCGCTCCCACCCCGGCCTCCAAAACCCCAAACTAACTTCACCCTCCTCACCCGCCTTCAAACTACTGGCGGCCTGGCATGCTTCTGAAAAAATGAAATGCTTTGGTGTAACCAAACTCCCCAGAGCAGAACAGAGGCATCACTTTAGGGACAGGATTTCTATGAGGCCTACAAATTACCTTGGATAACGAGTATGTCTCTTGTGTTTTGTTTGCAGAATGTTCTTAAAGGTTGTGAGCCAGCGTGCTATGTATCAGTTTAAATTCTAAAGGATGGCTTAATAATATCGAAATTGACAAACACTGCAGGATTTCTGATATGCTAGTTTAATTTCAGAGCATTGGGTTAGCTTTTCTACATTTTATTCAACTATTATCGAGGGGTGATTTGATGGGTCGTGGTAAATTGGTTAAGTGATGAATTCAAAATCAGTTTGCTTGGTGCAAAGGAAATTGCAGCCGTTTGTTGTGGCAGGTGTATTCTAATTATTGTATCAGTTGCTTGTTTTTTACAGTCATGTACTTCGAGTCATTTTATGGATGTTGAATCAACAAGGAAACCTTGTTTTTATTTGCATTTCTCGGTTTAAATAAATTACATTTTGCCACGTGTTAATTTTACATCAAAATGTGTCACTTAAAAAACACCAAATGCAAGATCTAATTTGTTTTTTGGTGCCTTGCTGGATCACTGCTTATATACAATGCTGAAGGATTTAATGTTTCACTTCTGATGATGACTGTAATGTCTAAATATGAGAAAATGCCCCTAACACTGACACCTTCGGAGCAGTACTGGATTGCTGCTTCACGTAAAATCAAGGGCCATTCAATATCACTCTCTGCTTTCTGTCCCCCTGGCGGATTTTCGGACAGTTGATTTTGCTGCTTTGATTAAAGCCTCGCGTTTACGATATCCAATTTGTCAACGTGTTTCAAATTCAAGGTCGCCAATTTCTTCTCTCTTAATCTCACTTTAGCAAAAATCAATTCTCCAGCACTTTCAGATTCAAAGTACGTGTTCAGTACAAAAATCATAACCTCTGCCGACAATGGAAATTGTATTTGTTTGTCTCTGATCATCCCGAGCCATCATTTAAAGCCAATGAATGAATATATCAAATTTTCAAATCATTTTCTGCTTAGTACCAAATAATCCCGGGCTTCTATTCGAAGGCCACGCAATGTTTATGGTTAATGTTCAAAACTTTTTGCAGTTGGCCCAACCTTGTCCCCGGCCTTCCGGAGAAAACCGTGCAAACGACCTGGCCCGTGTTCACACTGTTTGCGCCTGATTTTTTAATTGGAAGTTGATTATGCAAATTGCTGATGTTTTCATACGCCCAGCTGATTGTTGTGAGTCAGCCTACAGAAAATGAGTAAGGTTTAATCAGCAAGCTGATACAGTTAATGGGTTCATATTAATCCAATGGTTGAGTTATAACATTATTGATAGTTCATTACGAGAGCTAGTTGAATACTCAATTCTACTTGTTCATATTATTATGCCTGCATGTTTAATTAGCTCAATGAGTCGTAAAATGCTACAGATGTTTTTAATTAGTGATTCTTCACTTTATTGCAATAGTTCAGTCAATTGATGGGGCATTGTGTTACAGGTATTAAAAAAAAATAAATGAGGACACGGTTAACTACATCGACGGTGGTACAAGTAGATATTTTGAGCCACTTTGTTGCTTTTGTGTAAGTCTGAAATTGCCCATAGGTTTATGCTGCTTAACAAGTTAACTGGCACAGTATCAGATTACGGGTCGTCCATCAGATTATTGGTACATTTTGAAGGAGTTGTGTCAGTACAGCTTGATTTTATCAGTGGTGCTTCATCTTCTATTTCAACAGAGCGGAATGTGCCTTTATGGAGCTTTTAGCATGGCTGGGACGAGAGTGGCAGTTTTTGGACTGCTCCAAGTTAATGTTATTTTATTGGTTGGACGATGGTTCATTTGTGGGGAACTTCCCCTTTTGGAGGAGTGAGGAAGTTTATGTGTAGCGAGTTAGTTTAATGACAGTTGGGTAAATAACGTCAGGTGCTAATTTGGAGGTGATTGAACAGTTTAAATTCAATAGATTGTGTGTTAACCATTTGCACAGTGAATCGGCAGGGCGACAATTTCTGGCTCTTCAATTAATTTGGCACACGGATAATCTCTTTTTTTGGTTGTTCTGCAAAAATTGAGAAATTCTTCACATACTTCTTTCGGTAAGGACTCTCTTCTATCCTCAAATTTCCTACCTCCCACATATCTGATGAAGTTTCCTTTCACAATTAACTTCCTGTAAAGCCTCCCTTTTTCCCCAGCCCAGCAAACCCAACTCTTTGGCCTCTGAGCAGTATCCAATGCATATCCAGCAATTCTGCACCAATCCTTCCTGAAACTAGGAAGTGTTTCCCCTCAAACTTATTCTTCACCCCAGCAGCTCACGCTAATTCCACGAATTGTAGCATGATGCCAGCAGCAAACACATCATCTCTCCCTAGCCTGTCAACATTCCAACAGAACAGGTCTTTCCATCACACCTTGGTGCAATCCAAAAACATACCAAACACCTTATTGCATTTTCAGGGCACTCCCACGTTCAATTGAAGGAGCTGTAACACCATTTTCAGTTCTTCCTGCTTTATGTTCAAAGACTCAGAAAACCCTTCCCGGTCAAGCAGCGACTGACATGTACTTTTTTCAATGTATTCTACTGTATTCGCTGCTCACATTGCAGTCTCTTCCACATTGAGGATACCGAAGGCAGACTTGGTGTTCTTCTGATAAATAAAATGGTTTGTGTAAGGAATGATCCCGATCTTCCTATCACTTGCTATTTCAATTCACGAGATTGCTCTCATGCTCAAATCTTTGTCCTCAACCTGTTGTAATGTACCAATGAAGGCCAATGCAGGCTGAAAGAACAACACCTTATCTTCCTATTAGGCTTTTTAATGCCTCTTGGATTCAGAATTGAATTTAACAACTTCAGGCAATGAACTGTGTTCAAGTTTTTGATGTCAATCTACGCCCATGGCAGTCAATGGAGTTTTTTTTGTTGTTGTTGTTATTGCTTTTAGACAGAACTGGCATGATTGTTCTACCATTTTCTGTCATCCTTTAATTTTGGTTTGGATATTGCTGACATTTATTGTGCTATCAACATCTGGTCTATAGAAAAGTATCAAACGTTAGAAATTTGATTGTCATTCCCTTTGTCTTGAGTCCCAATGCATGTTTCTAATGTAACCTCTCCTACCCACTAGAATATCCCTGACATCTTAATTAGTTCCACTGCCCCTTCTTTTTTTTTTGCAACAGCATTAAGCTAATCGGAATTCCACTTCTCTCCAATTCCTAAGAAATGAGTGTTATCGGACTACCTAATTTTCTCCGTTTCCCTCTCCACAGATGCTGCCAGAGGAGCAGAGTTGTTTTCAGGCATTTTCAGCTTTTTATTTTTTTTAAATTGCAATTTCGTATCTTATTCTTTATTTTCCGTGAAGACAAATTAGAGCTTGATCTTTAACTAACTACTTTAACCAGGTTGCATCTGGAATAACTGTGGCTGAGGCATGTTTTGAAAGATAAGCTGTGAAGTTATATTGGTTGCCTGACAGGAGGAAGAGAAATGATTGTGTTTCCTTTGTAACTCTCGCTCCGCAATAGTGAAGTGATGAAAATCTGAGATGGACAAAGCAGCAGAATTAGAACAGTTAACTGATCTCAGGCGGTGTTCTTTGTTTGAAATTGAAACCGGTATGAAGCAAGGCCAGATAAAGATAAAGAAGAATGATGTGCAGAGGACAATGAGAGACCGAAGGAGGAGGATACAGTGGTTTTCCTCGATATTTTTCAGTCTTGCTGAAGCAGCCATGCTCCACAGAGAGGACTTCTCCCCACTCATGCTCACGAGCGCTCTCCCCAGACCCCATCCATTCAGAAATACTTTGTAAACACAGAAATCTCTCTCCACACTGATATACTCCATCTCACATTCTCACACAGAAACTGCAGCAAGCAGGCATTGTTCAGCAGTAACATACTGCCCACACATAAAGACTAGGAAAAACAATAGGCCATTCTGACAAAAGAGCGTGCTCCACCATTCATTAAGGTCATGACTTGGAATATTGTATCTCAACCCCACATTTAAGCTACTCCCGATCAGCTTCGACTCCCTTTTTCATCAAGTGTGCTTCTACATCCGTGTTTAAAAGTGTGCACTGGCCCTGCTTCCACTACCTTTGAACAGGAGACGCTTAAAGTTACACGGCCATCTGAGAGAAAAAATCTCCTCACCTCTGTCTGAAATGGTAGGATCCTTAGGTCATAAACCCATCAAGCATGTTCTAGACACTCTCACGAGGTAAAACATCCATTCAGACGTCACCATGTCAATCTCAATCCGGACCTTACAAGTGCAAATAACATAATCTCTCATTATTCTAAATGGGTTCCTCCAAGAATTCCATGTACAATAACTGCCAATCTGCCATTACCTCAAAAACCAATTAACATATCAACGTTATCCGGCTGCTTATCCAAGTATGTAGTAATGGCAGATAAATAGGTGTAAACACACAATTTCAGAATTTGCCAATGACAGGACGGTATGAAGTGATTAATTTGGTAAGGATATGGAGGAGGGAATACAGAAAATAATGGGTACAATGAATAATTGGATTCGAGGCAGAGAGGGATGCTATATTTCCATAAATTACTGAATCTGAAGGAATATGATGATAAAGTAGCCAGGATTCTGTGCTTTATTAACAGGGTTATGGATTTCAAGAGAAAATCAGTCATGATAACCATGTAAACAACATTAGTTCATATTCAACTTTAGTGTTGTGTGCAGTGTTGAACAGCATATAAAATGAATGCCATAGAAGAATTACAGAGGAAGCAGAAACGGTGGTTCAAATTGGAGGATTTCAATTATCTGGTTAGGTCAGTCAAATTTAATCTGTTCTCCATTGAGGGGAGGTGACACAGTAGATATATCACCTTGGTATTCAAAACAATGTGGATAGTGTGCAGACTAGACAGAAGAAAGGTTTTCCCATTGGTGACGTGAAATAAAATTACAGGGCTCCCATTTAAGGACGCTGAGAATGAATCAAGGGCAAGAACATCTGATCTGCAAACCATTCCCTAATGTTGTGCTGGGGGGAAGATTCAATCATGGCTTTTAAAAGAGGAGACTAATACACAATGCAAAAATCAAAGTGCAGACAAAAGGCAACATTGACGTTTTGATACTACAGAGATCTTATCCACATCTAGAGATCTGCAAACTAATTCATGAATAGCAAGAAACCCACTGCACACATGGACATCCCACATACTGCAAACAAACCCCGTACAGGAACAGGCTCACACACAGAAAACACATCATGCAAACACCCGTGCTCACACGGGAACTTCAATACAAAATCACAATGCTCCCCACACTGATACGGAAGTGTGCCCTTTCAAACCCAGCGATACCTCCGCAAAAGCAATTACCCTTCTCAATGCAGTGGCACGTCCCAAAACAGTTTCGTAATGTTTGAAGATCAACCGTAAACAAAAACACCATTGCATAATGATGCCTCAAAAACCATTACCCTCTCAAATATAATCCCCACGTTGGAATCCAAATATGGGAACCCAACACCAATTTCCATCCCAAACATTTATTTACTTGGCTAAAAGTGAGCACCACAGGAAGACAGCAAGCACACACTGTTAACTGCACAAGAGGACTAGCCTTATATAAAAACAAAAAAAAACTGCGGATGCTGGAAATCCAAAACAAAAACAGAATTACCTGGAAAAACTCAGCAGGTCTGGCAGCATTGGCGGAGAAGAAAAGAGTTGACATTTCGAGTCCTGATGACCCTTCAACAGAACTAGGTGAATCCAAGGAAGGGATGAAATATAAGCTGTTTTAAGGTGTCTGTGTGTGTGTGTTGGGTGGGGGGGGGGGGGGGTTGGGGGGTGGGTGGGTGGGGGGTTTGGGTGGGGGCAGAGAAGTGGAGGGGGGTGTGTGGTTGAAGGGACAAGCAAGCAGTCATAGAAGCAGATCATCAATCAAAAGATGTCACAGACAACAGAACAAAAGAACACATAGGTGTTGAAGTTGGTGATATATATCTAAACGAATGTGCTAATTAAGAATGGATGGTAGGGCACTCAAGGTATAGCTCTAGTGGGAGTGGGGGGGGGGAGCATAAACGATTTAAAAATAATGAAAATAGGTGGGAAAAGAAAAATCTATACAATTTATTGGAAAAAAACAAAAGGAAGGGGGAACAAACAGAAAGGGGGTGGGGATGGAGGAGGGAGTTCATGACCTAAAGTTTTTGAATTCAATATTAAGTCCGGAAGGCTGTAAAGGTCCTAGTTGGAAGATGAGGTGCTGTTCCTCCAGTTTGCGTTGGGCTTCACTGGAACAATGCAGCAAGCCAAGGACAGACATGTGGGCAAGAGAGCAGGGTGGAGTGTTAAATTGGCAAGCGACATGGAGGTTTGGGTCATTCTTGTGGACAGACCGCAAGTGTTCTGCAAAGTGGTTGCCCAGTTGACAGTTGGTCTCTCCAATGTAGAGGAGACCACATTCGGAGCAACGAATACACTAGACTAAGTTGGGGGAAATGCAAGTGAAATGCTGCTTCACTTAAAAGGTGTGTTTGGGCCCTTGGACGGTGAGGAGAGAGGAAGTGAAGGGGCAGGTGTTACATCTTTTGCGTGGGCATGGGGAGGTGCCATAGAAGGGGGTTGAGGAGAAGGGGTGATGGAGGAGTGGACCAGGGTGTCCCAGAGGGAATGATCCCTATGGAATGCCGATAGGGGGGGGTGAAGGGAAGATTTGTTTGTTGGTGGCATCATGCTGGAGTTGGTGGAAATGGCGGAGGATGATCCTTTGAATGCGGAGGCTGATGGGGTAATAATTGAGGACAAGGGGGACCCTATCATGTTTCTGGGAGGGAGGAGAAGGCATGAGGGCGGATGCGCGGGAGATGGGCCGAACACGGTTGAGGGCCCTGTCAACGACCGTGGGTGGAAAACCTCGGTTAAGGAAAAAGGAGGACATGTCAGAGGAACTGTTTTTGAAGGTAGCATCATCGGAACAGATGCATCGGAGGCGAAGGAACTGAGAGAATGAGATGGATTCCTTACAGGATGCGGGGTGTGCGGAGCTGTAGTCGAGGTAGCTGTGGGAGTCGGTAGGCTTGTAATGGATATTGGTGGACAGTCCATCACCAGAGATTGAGACAGAGAGGTCAAGGAATGGAAGGGAAGTGTCAGAGATGACCACATGAAAATGATGGATGGGTGGAGATTTGAAGCTTAATTAATAATTTTTTTCCTAGTCCCGATGAGAGCATGAAACAGCACTGAAGTAATCAGCGATGTACCGGAGAAACAGTTGTGGGAGGGGGCCGGAGTAGGACTGGAACAAGGAATGTTCCACATACCCCATAAAGAGACAGGCATAGCTGGGGCCCATGCGGGTACCCACAGCCACACCTTTTATTTCGAGGAAGTGAGAGGGAAGTGAGAGGAGTTGAAGCAGAAATTATTCAGTGTGAGAACAAGTTCAGCCCGATGGAGGAGAGTAGTGGTGGATGGGGATTGATCGGGCCTCTATTTGAGGAAGAAGCTAAGGGCCCTCAGACCATCCTGGTGGGGGATGGAGGTGTAGAGGGATTGGACATCCATGGTGAAGAGGAAGCGGTTGGGGCCAGGGAACTGGAAATTGTTGATTTGACGTAAGGTGTCAGAGGAATCACGGATGTAGGTGGGAAGGGACCGGACAAGGGGAGAAAGAAGCGAGTCAAGATAACGAGAAATGAGTTCTGTGGGGCAGGAGCAAGCTGACATGATTGGTCTACCAGAACAGTTCTGTTTGTACATTTTGGGTAGTAGGTAGAAGCAGGCCATCTGAGGTTGGGCGACTATCAGGTTGGAAGCTGTGGGAGGAAGATCCCCAGAGGAGATGAGGTCAGTGACAGTCCTGGAAACAATGGCTTGATGTTCAGTGGTGGGGTCATGGTCCAGGGAGAGGTAGGAGGAAGTGTCTGTGAGTTGACGCTCAGCCTCTGCGAGGTAGAGGTCAGTGCGCCAGACAACAACAACACCACCCTTGTCAGCGGGTTTGATGACAATGTCAGGGTTGGACCTGAGAGAATGGAGTGCAGTAAGTTCAGAGAGAGAGAGATTAGAATAGGTGAGAGGAGCAGAGAAATTGAGACGACTAATGTCTCACCGACCGTTCTCAATAAAAAGATCAAGAGAAGGTAAGAATCCAGAGGGAGGGGTCCAGGTGGAGGGAGAATATTGGAGGTTGGTGAAAGTATCCAATGAACAGGGAGAGGACTCCTGCCCAAAGAAGTGAGCCCAGGGACGAAGACGGCAGAGGAAGAGTTCAGCATCGTGCCGAGCACCAAATTCACTGAGATGAGGGCATAAGGGTATGAAACTAAGTTCTTTGCTTAGCACAGAACTTTCAGCATCGGAGAGGGGAATGTCAGGGGGTATGGTGAATACACGGCTGGGGCTGGGATTGGAAGAAAGGGTGGGGACGGAGGGACAGGCAGGGGTAGAGGGTCCTAGATGGGTGTTGGTGTTGATAAGTTGTTGGAGCTTGCGTTCCTTAGCACTTGAGAGAAAGATAAAAAGTTTCTTCTTGAGGCGTCGGATGAGACGAAGAATAAAATGAAATTGGGGGCACGCGCAGCTTTGAAAAAGGGTACAGCGGTGCTGCTGGAGGGAGAGGTCGAGTGTGTTCATATGGCAGCGTATGGCACTGAGTGTGGATCTCAGAATGTGACGGGAACAGCAGGCGGAGAAACGTTTTATGCCCCGGAGTTACCTGTAGTCCTGGGTGGGTTCAAAACATGAGGGGTAGAATTTCAGTTGCAATCCACGTGGGGTAAGTCGGAGATGGAGGCAGTCACTGAGAAAGGAGATATGACTGTGAAAGCGGGTTTTAGTAAACACCTTGTCAAACAACAGGAGAGAAATGGAAAGCAATGAAGGTGAGCAAGGCAAAAGAGAGATACGGATCTCTTGTCACAGAGACAAACAGAACTTCTTCAAGGAAAGCATTTCTTGAAGAGCAGTGGCAGTCAATTAAACACAGAGATAAAAACAAAAAACCGTGGATGCTGGAAATCCAAAACAAAAACAGAATTACCTTGAAAAACTCAGCAGGTCCTGCAGCATCGGCAGAGAAGAAAAGAGTTGACCTTTCGTGTCCTCATGACCCTTCAACAGAACTAGGTGAATCCAAGGAAGGGGTGAAATATAAGCTGGTTTAAGGTGTGTGTGTGTATGTATGTGTGGTGGGGGGGGGGTGGGGGGGGGGGGCGGTGGTGGGGGGGTTGCGGGGTGGTGGTTGGGTGTGGGGAGAGAAGTGGAGGGGGGAGGATGTGGTTGTAGGGACAAGCAAGCAGTGATAGAAGCAGATCATCAAAAGATGTCATAGACAACAGAACAAAAGAACACATAGTTATTGACGTTTGTGAGAAGTAATATGATGGACGTCATTCAGCTCTCTAGCTCTGGGTCACTGAGATTCTCTTCCTTCTTTCAAATCTGGAGTCATTGTCTGATTCTATTCGAAAACACAATATTTCAAATCATTGGGACATCGATTCATAAAATCAGAAGAAACAATAAATAATTGGATGATGCAGGTGAAGTAGCAAAATACAATTTAAATATGACAAGCCAGGGAACATTATCATGTTTGTACATTTTTTAACATTTAATATACAATCTTAGAACAGCCCACTACACTGACTGTTCCAGGAACCACAGCCGCTGCACTCGCAGTACGATGTTTTGTTTTCAGTTTCTCACAATAAAATGGCCAGAATCAATCAAAACTGAAAGCGGCTATGAACCATATAGAAAGCATTTTGGCTGCAAATGTCAAGGAGATTATGAGGCAGCTCACAGCAGTAATTTACAAGAACTAATCTCGGAAATGAAGCAGCACATTCCATCGCAATATTGTTTCAGTGAGAACGACAGGTAGTTCGGCCAAAGCCATGCACAGCAGGTGCCTAGTGATACATTTGGACAGACCGTACTTTCCTCAGAATAGAATCACAATCGCTACCAATTTTACAGGGAGAGGGGAAAAACAAAGCATCATACGATTCATGCTGTTTTTATGAACATTTGAATGGAATTTATTTAAAAACCTGTCAGCAACAAGTAATGACCTCCTTTAATAAATATATCAAATATTATGGATGCCACAGAAAGGACTGAGTGACTCTGCAGTGCCATCCGAGATGCAGAAGGTTTTTTACACAGGCGGAATCCAAATGTTTAAATTGTCATATGGGCTGGAGTCAAAGGGCAGTGAAGTCTTAGCGACAACGTTTATTACAGCTGGATCCTTCTACTATTTTATGACAATCGAATTTGATAACGCAACCTTTAAAATAAAAAAGATGTAAAAGGGAGTTGATTGGCGCTTTTGGCCCCCCAATGGAAGACGAATTTGGAGAAGGAGACGTTGAGTTACATTTTAAGTAGTAGAAGGGAAATTACATGTACGAGCTGAAAGGAAGGATGGAGGAGAGGGTTTTGGAAAATAGACAAATTGAACAAATAATAGAAAGCTGTTTTAAACAGGGAACATTTCAGCAGAATAATTGTTTAAAAATGTCAGCAACAGAAGTCAGTTTGGGAAATAAAAGATCATTAGCTGTTTCCATTTGTGTTAGAGAACCAGTAGCCTGGGAATATAACAAGTGTGATTAATACCCTCAGCACATTTTCATGAGCACTATATTAAATAATATTCTTGAAGTCATTTTGCCATTTTGCACCTCAGTTGTCAGATAGAATTTAATGAGCGATAGTGAAATAGTGAATCGCCATCATTGAAATCAAATCACAACGCTAATATGCCTGGTTATTCAGTGAGGACGGAAAATGAAGCTTCAGGGAAAAAAAGAAAAAACAGGACATGATAACCTGAACTCAAAGGGAGCAGGTCCACAATGAATCCTCATTATATGTGGCAGCATCGTGTGAACATCTTGAAATCAATTTGTCTCAGTAATTGCTGCGAGCATATCAGCCGTCCAACCTTGGGCATTAATTAGGCTGCTGATTCTATGACGACATTTGGTTCTCTCTCTCCAACGCTCTCTTCTCTTCCTTCAATGACGTTAATCGCCAGTAACCCGCATGATTTTCGCCCGCCAGATTTTCAACGGTTTGTACAGTTGTCAAGCCGCTGTCAGCAGCTATAAATGTTGAAAACGATGCATTTCTCCACCTCTCTATGTCATATACAATGTACAGAGAAGGAAAGTATATTCTTGGATCCTCCAGAAAGAGCTCCCAAAAGAAAACATGTCAATCTTGTAAATGATAAGTACAGCGCTAGATTGTCCTACAATTCAAAAGGCAGAAAGTCAATCTAATCTATGCTTCATCTAACTTTACACTTAACTGGAGGTAACCGTCCTCTCAACAGAAACAGGAAACATCCCTAAAGAAACCATGAAAATTATAGAACCTCCAATTGAAGTGTTTATTTTATACAGTGTGGCCAGTTACAGTGAATTCTTCCAAAATGAAGTTGCGAGAAGATATCAATGATTTAGCCGGGAATTTAGTCGCAAATCTGAGGCAGTGCCTGAATGAAACAACACTCAACAGTGAGAAAACAAAATAAAAAATGAAATCAGATTCAAAAAGGAAGCATGCTATTTGATAGACCGGAATTCCTGTTGCCGCTTTTTAAACTGTAAACTGTTAACTGCCTCATTCTGAAAACTAGAAACACTTTTATCAAAATATTTCAAGACATGTAGGCCCAATAAACAATGTTCACAGCTCATGATGATGTGAGTTATGTTGTTAGCCGAGAAATACATGTCCAATGAACCGCGTACGACCATTAAGCAATTTAAAATTCGTAACATTTCAAAGCATTTTGAAAGACAGGTAAAGGACAAGTGCTACAAGTCTGGAATAGCAGAGACTGGGCCACCCAATTAATCAGCTGTTGAAAGTGAAAAATAAATGAAAGGTTGTATGCTGCACATTGTGAGAAATAAAACCTATGGCAACAGTATATTTCATAGCCATTAATAATATTAAGAACTGAAATGTAAGTTCATTAGGAACTGTTGCAGCTGCAAGCACGTGAAAGTAATGAAACCCACCTGTTCGATTACTGTGTAACCCATTTCGCTGTGAAACAGCGGCTTCTGCTGGTCAGGAAACGGCATTTCATGAAGGAACTCTGAACAGATCCATTCAAGTGGACCCCGACGGATACACGGGGTGAGACTCAACGGATGGTTTCTGGTTTTATAATTGCTCGAAGCCGCACTCACTTAGAGAAACACATTCCCGTCAGCAGCTTTGAATTATTTGACTCAAGACAGACATTTCGAAATGCAGGACATCACTTAATTCAGAACTATCTTGACAAAAAAAAAACATAACTATGCACATTAAGGGCTGATCCCACAAAAATTAACTATCGCTTCACAATTTTCGCCTGATTTTCGGATGCTGTTCGCTCCTTCAGTTCCAATTATAACGGTTACTGACGCATTTGTATTACTCTGTATGAAGGAACATGTTCAGACGCTTTCATTCCTCCCTGCATTTCCTCAGTAAAAACATTAACTGAGTCTCTCTGACAGGTACATCTAACCTTCAGGATTGCAACCGAGGGTGTGCTGTCATAATATTATGCGCATGTACTGAACTTGTCGAACTGACACACCCAAATTCGCTGTCTAGGTGCCGATATTTTTTTTTCTCTTTGATTAGAAAATGATCCAAGTTTAATTTGAAGTGTTTTTTTCAACAATGCTCAGCCAAGCATTCTGTATCTTCTAGCAATATGCCCTGCGATAACCAGGTTGTGTTCACCCACCACATTTCATCTACTGATCATTATCCTTGTAATTCCCACTACCGCATTGTCCTTGGGGTACAATCCTTAAAGGGTCTCACGTTTTGCCATTGTGACACTCGGTCCTATGCCTGTGGCAACCCGCCTTTTATGTCTTCAGAAACCTGAAAGGGGCTTCTTTTGGTGAGATCTAATTCTTATTTTGGACTCTGGTGTTAGCGTCTCTGGCAGTCAGAACCTAATGTTCACAGGGGGTCAACATAAACCGATTCTCGCCTTATCCCGCTGACACCACAACCCTTAAATCGCCAACCCTTCCAAAAACACACAAAAACACACAGCCCAACACCACCAAACCACCCCCCACCCCCACCTCCCCCCCTCAACTCACTCTGCATTCACGCTCTTGTTGTTTTACAGGGGACGCACCTTATACCTATCACTCCCAACTCCCACCCTCCACACCGAGCGATATAGTTTAACATCTTGCTCTCACTTTCTGCCCCTGTCATTGACTTCCTGAAATCTACCTCTGCCATGCAGTCCGTCCCTACCTACTTCCAGCTCTCCATTCCCCACAATTTGGCACTGCAGAAAATAGACGAAAAGTATTACATGCGTGAAAACATAAGAGAGTAGTGTAGCTGTCATAAAAGCTTTAGGAGTCTTTGTATCTTTTCCTGGAATATAAACATTTGAGCGGTGATTTACTGGACTTTTTTTGCAATATGAGAAAAAAAAACGTTCATATTGGTCAATGTTGAGACTCCCGATTATGGCATCATATCGAGCTCATAGAAAAAACAAAAATTGCGGATGCTGGAAATCCAAAACAAAAACAGAATTATCTGGAAAAACTCAACAGGTCTGGCAGCATCGGCGGAGAAGAAAAGCGTTGACGTTTCGAGTCCTCATGATCCTTCTCCGCCAATGCTGCCAGACCTGCTGAGTTTTTCCAGGCAATTCTGTTTTTGATATTGAGCTCATAGTTGTCCAGGTGCAACCAATATTCTGAGTAGAAAATTAACCTGCATTTTCTGTTAACAGAGAATGCTGTAGACTTAAACAAAAACAGAAAATGAGCGGGTGCAGCAGCATCTTTGAAGAGAGAAACCAAGCCATCATTTCGTGTCCATATGAGCCTTCGAGAGAGATGAAGATAAGAGGATTTTGATTTTAAATATAGTGGAGCAGCTGGAGATGAAAGGGCAGCCAGCGATAGGTGAGGTCAAAGGCAAGATTGAAAAAGATGTAAAAAATTACAATGACACAGTATTAATGGTAGTGTTACAGGTTAAAATCATTGCTGATTGTCGCGTATATGTAAGAAAGCAGAATGAGGAAATCACAGAACAAGAGTAGCACTGTGTGATAGATCAAATTGCAAGAAGATAAAGGTAGCAATTTTGGAGGTGGGGTTGTTGTGGTGGCAGTGGTGAAGAAAATAATAGAATATAATAGAAGAGCCGATAAATGAGCTGTAAAACGATGGACAACTGACTACAGCATATGTTGATGAAATAAATAAAGAAAAATGAGATTAAAAAGGGTGTTTGGATAGGGATGAGAGTTAAAAAAAACTGAAGTTGTTGAACGGAATGTTAAGAGTTAAAGACCCTAAAGTGCCAGAAGAGAATAGGAGACATGGTTCCTCCCATTTGTGTTGGGTTTTACTGACTGGTTTCCGTTGCCAAAGAATGGCATGTCGGCATAAGAGCGAAATGTTGTGCTGAAATGAGCAGCGACAGGGAGGCCTGGGTCATGCCTGTGGACAAACTCAAGGTGTCCTGCAATGAGGTTATCTGAACTGCCTTTGGTCTGTCCAGTGTCACAGAGACAACATTTGGCGCAGTGAACTTAGTAGACCAAATTGAAGGTTTTGCCAGTGAAGCGCTCGTTCAACTGAGAGGTGTGTTTGAGCTGTTGGACGGTGAGGATGGATGGGCTAAAGGATCACGTGTTGCACCTACTGCAATTGCATGGGAAGGTGCCATCGGAAGGGGGTGAAATTTTGGGTGTGATAGAGGAGTTTTCGAGGGAGCCTGGAAGGAACGTTTCTGATGGAATGCTGACAGAGGGGCTGACTGTAAGTTGTGTTTTGTGGTGGCACCATGGCGTATTTGACAAAAACGGTGAAGGCATATGCTTCCAATGTGGAGACGTCTTTGGTGAAATTTGAGGGCAAAGGGGGCCCTATCATGGTTCTAAAAGTGAGATGGCATTTGAGGGCAGAAGCACGGGTGGTGGTATGACATGCTTGAGAGATCTGTCAGCCACAATGTATGGGGAATCTCGGTTATGGAAAAACTGATACATGTCAGAAGTACCGTTTTGGAAAGTCCCATCATCGCAACAGATGCCAAGTCGCTAAGAGAGCTTGGAGAATGAGCTGCAACCATTAAAGTAAGCATGCGGCGGAGGAGAATGTTTCGACGTGTTTGTGGTGTCGATGTGCTTATCATGAAAATTGAAGGAGACGCTATCATCATAAATGACCTCAGAGAGATTAAGGAAGGGGGGTGGATTGAAGTGCCGGAGATCGAGCTTGTGAAGGCGATAGAGGGGCGCAGGTTGGAAGCAAAAATGCTTTATTTCTCTCTCAGGTCCGGATGACAGCATGAATCTGCACTGGTGCAGTCATTGATGTACTGCAAAAAAGAGTTCTTTGAGGATGTCTAATCAGGACTGGAACAAGGAATGCTCCAATATACACTTGAAGAGGCATACATAACTGGGTACATACGGAAACCCATAGCCTCACATTTTAAGTGGATGAAGTGAGACATGTTGAATGAGAAATTGTTCATTGAGAGAAAAAATTCAGACAGACACGGGGTGGTGATGGATGTCCAATTGCCCAAGCCCCGGTTCAAGGAAGAGGCTGAGAGCCCTCATGCCATACCGGTGGGGATGGAGGTGTAGAGTTTTTGGACATTCATGGTGAAGAAGAGAACGTTAGGGCCAGGGAAGTGGACATTGCTGATTTGACCATGGGCATCAGAGGAATCGAGCATGTAGGAGGGGAAATACTGGACATGGGGAGAGAGGGCGGAGTCAAGATAGAATGTAATGAATTCAGTGAGGCAGGGACAGTCAAGCACAATCGGTCTGCTGGGGAGTCATGTTTGTAACTTTTGGGATGTAGGCAGAAGTTGCTGTTCTCTGGTTGGGAGACTGTCAGCGGAAGTTCTGGACAGAATATATTCAGAGGAGGCAAGGACAGTGACACACCTGTAATCAATGGCCACACTTTCGGTAAAATGGAGCATTGTCTGAGTTTTAGAGCTCAGCCTCTCTGAGGTAGAGGGAAGTAGGCCAGACGACAACATTACAATTTTGCCGACAGTTTTCATAACAAAGTCAGTGTTACACCTAAGATAATGCAGTGCAGCCAGTTCAGAAGGAGAAAATATTACAGTGCGTAATAGGACCATAGAAATTCAGTTGTCCGATGTCACACTGACAGGTCTCAAAAAAGATCAAGAGCAGGTAATATACCAGAAGCAGGTGTCCAAGTGTAGGGAGAAGTCTGGAGGTGATTGGAAGTGTACGTGCAATGGGGTGGCATTGGGGGTGGGGCATACTCCTTCACAAAGAAGTGAGCACGTAATCAAATGCAGCAGAAGGGGAGTACACCGATGTGCAGAGCCCAAAATTCAATGTGGTGAGGGCATAAAGGCGTGCAACTTGGTCATTTGCTGAATACAAGCATCAGAAAGGATAAGGCCAGACAATATAGTGAATAAATGGAAAGGGCTGGGATTATGAGAAGGGAATGATGTCAAAGGGACGGGGAGGGGTTTGGGTTGCGGATGGGCATTGTTATCCATACATTGTTGGAGCTTGCGTTCCTTAGCAACTGAAAGCAAGAGAAAAGTTAAATGTGAAAGTATTGGATGAGATGAAAACTAAAATGAATTTTGGGACAGCTTTGAGATAGAATGAGTTGAGGCTGATGCGAGGGACTTTGCATGTGTACACGTGCCAGCGCAGTGCTCTAAATGTTTAGAGCAGGATGTGGGACCACAGCAGTCGGAGAACCATTGTGCATTATGGAGATACATGGAATCCTAAACGGATAAATGGATTTGAAACATGATGCATTGAACCTGGTCTGGGGTCCACATGGAGTTGGAGATGGAGACAGTAGCTGAGGAAGGAAATATAGCTGTGAAAGAGTGTCTTGGCAAACATTGTATAAAATACAAGGAGAGAAATGGAATACAAAGTAGTCAACAGGCCAAAGGAGAGGAATGGAAATTTTGCTGGAGGGAAGATCACTATTTGTTCAAGTTAGGCATTCCAGGAAGAGGAGTGAGTGAATTAAACATGAAGATAATAGCGAAAATCTGTTAATGCTTGAAATCTGAAACCAAAACAGAACATTTTGCAAAAACACAGCATGTCCAATAGCAACTCTGTAGGGAGGAACAGTGTCGACGTTTCGAATTTGATTCACTCTTTTTCTGAGCTAAAGCCAAAGTAGAAATGTTTTGAAATGCATACTGTTCAATGCGTGTGGAGCAGATAAAGCTGTATAGAAGGTGATCGATATGTGAGTGGAAAGGAGAGACTAATATTGACGTCATGAACCAAAGAACAAAGGGAATGTTAATGGTAGAGTTAAGGGCTAAAGAATGTGTTGATAGTTGCAAAGGTGAGAATGAACTTTGAATTAAAACAGAATTACCTGGAAAAACTCAGCAGGTCTGGCAGCATCGGCGGAGAAGAAAAGAGTTGATGTTTCGAGTCCTCATGACCCTTCGACAGAACAGTTCTCCGCCGATGCTGCCAGACCTGCTGAGTTTTTCCAGGTAATTCTGTTTTTGTTTTGGATTTCCAGCATCCGCAGTTTTTTGTTTTTATTTTTATGAACTTTGAATTGTTCATTGTCTTGGCAGCAAGCAGCATTAAATACGGCAGCTAAACACTCTGGGAGAAACAACGGAGGTCATTATTCCTTCTCAAGGGACTTTGTGACCCAGTGAAGCA
Organism: Carcharodon carcharias; assembly: GCF_017639515.1. Classification (NCBI taxonomy): domain Eukaryota; kingdom Metazoa; phylum Chordata; class Chondrichthyes; order Lamniformes; family Lamnidae; genus Carcharodon; species Carcharodon carcharias. Next base: position 116,601,247 of record NC_054484.1, on the reverse strand, counting down.
GCAAATTGTTAGACCTCCTTTAAATGAGTGCAAACTCATTTATTTTAACTCAGGTAGTCAAGGTTTCTTGAGCATTCTAATAGCTTTTTAAACTTTCTGCAACTTCAGCATGTAACATCACCATCTGTGTAATGGCCATTAGTTTCATTCAAAGCCAAATTATTCTCGAAATCTCTTCAGGTTAAAATTAATCTCCCCTAGCACACTTCACACTGTTACTTTTTTGACTGGCAAGCTCTGGCATAGTTGATTTTTCTTGTTAGATGTAATTGTACCTGCATTTGAACGGGGAGTGGAATGGAATTCATAACAGCACCAGGGCAGGGAATTGCAGTGTCTGCGCGAGGTTCAGCAAATCAGCTCACGGAGAATGGGGAGATCACCACCGACACTTGGCACTGCAAAGAGATCACAAGGCTAGTTTCCAGCAGCAACTAAACGACTTGACATTCTATAGTCTCATCCTCAAATCATCATAATATCCCGGAAGCGGGCCTGCGATCATACAGAGACGTTTACTGAAACCAAGTGATAAAACTGAACCATCAAGTTTAATGTGTCAGGGTACCACGGTTCTTGAGTTCACAAAGCAACGGATCATTTATGTTCTTTAGGTGTGGTGAGCGCAGAAGGCTGGGAAATATTGGACTGTGCCTTGTATTGCTGTGGTTGTTTAAGTTTCCCAGTCAAAAGGAACTTACGGAAGCATTCACGTAAACTGCACATGCACTGCGTGTTTTCCCACAATACTGCAGAGAGAAGGTTTAGTCTAAAAACAAGAAGGATATTCTGCAAAAGCTCAATAGTTCTGACAGCATCTGTGGACTGAGACAAATCAAGTTAACGTTTCGAGCCCGTATGACCCTTCGTCAGATATGAGATCTGTCCTCCTCAGTTGATTTGGTTTATTTACATTTTGCTCCTTTTCATTCTTATGTGAATATAAGTAATTTCGAGTCCAGTCTTCCAGTAGCACGTCCACCTGATTTCTCGTCAAGGCAATCCTTAAGCAAAGTCATTCACAAAATGTTCTGCCATTTCGTTCCTATTAACATTTATTTATTTTACTCCCGGTCCATTGGTTGGTGCCCCGATTCTCCTGCTGCTTTTATTTGTTTATTTGTTGTGTGTTAATGCTTTGTTAGAATATTTAGCTGTTTTGTTATTTATTATGTGATAACTTAATTTCATGGATTTCGGAATTGCTTTCCAACGCTTCTTGCAGTGCCCAATGTTCATCTTGGTCGTTATTCTCTACCTTCCTAACACTAGCTTTCCATATGTAGTGTGTACTAAATATTTTCATTTTGACATCACGCCGTTTTCAGCCTTTATGTCGCATTTGAGTTTGCATCATTCATATATTTTGTCTGACAATATATTTTCTGAACTCTTTTTTTAAAAAACACTTAAAAGTTTCTCATTGCTGACAAACATAATTGTTTACTAAGATTTCTATTTAGTGTTTCAATTTTTATTCCATTCCTTCAAATTAACTTGTGTTACCCAACTAATTACAATGATCTTTGAATTTCCTTGTTACTAATTAAAATCTACTCTACTAAACTCACTATAATCCAGTTACTTCCCACTTTTACTCTCATTGTGCATCTGATACAATTGGGATTCTGGCAAAATAGGTTAGACGGAGAACAGTACACATTGTCGGTATCCCTTCCGGTTACCTCGTTGCCTATAACAAGAGACTATTAATCATGTGTTAGTTGATATTTCCCCAGCATTATACATCAATGGTTTACTTTACTAATTAATGGAATTCGTTTGCATATTTATCAGTCAGTCTCTTTCCCATTATTAGATCAGCTGTAGCTTGCCACAGATAGTATGATTGTATTTTTTTACAGTAAGTCAGCCGATGTGTTAACTATACGCCCGTCCGGATATCTGAGGCTGTCGGTCTGTTGCCGGGTGGGAAACAAGAGCTGCGGTATCTGCTCGCACTTTCCACTCAAACAGCGTAAAACAGAAATATAATTTGAGTAATAAGTAGCAGTGAAAATCTACCCAAAACCATGTCTCCTTCACTGCACATGCGAACAGAGACACAGGCATTGCGATATGATTCATTTAAATGAGTACAAAGAAGGGAAGGCTGATCGATGCTATCCAATAAAAACGAGACAATGTAGAGGGAAGCAAAAGTGATGATTGGGTGCTAATCGAGCTATGTGCCTGAATGGCCGCCGCCAGGTTGAATTTTCTCAAAGTCTTTGTAAATAAATGATACAGAACAACAAATAAATCGTTGCTGCCAGTGACAGCATCTTTCAGATGGAAGACGGAGATTATAACTTGTTTCTGCATCTTGAAAAAATAATGCTTTGTTTGCCTGTATCTCAACATACGTGAGGAACACTTCTTGTAAATGTGCAGATGCGCTGTCAGTCTCAGTCTATGCCTCCATAAAGTGAGTGATGATTTTACGGCCAGCTCTGTTTCCGTTTTCTGAATTTTGCACCTTATGCGAGTCGGCGTCTTACAATTTGTCAATTACAATTAAGGCGGTGCTCGTTTTAAAGCTGTATGTAAAGTGGGCAGTTTGGCTTCAGGAAAGGCCTGAGAATCATTCAGATAAACAAGATTGATTTTCAGTTAGTTTAACCCACAACTAAATGCAACTGGCCTTGGAGTTACAAAAGAACATTTGCTCCCTGCAACCTGTTAAATATTAATAGTAACAAAACATTTACGAACAAAAAAACAGCTAACACGGAACGCGGATAGCCCAACTATCTTACGACTGAACCAATAGGCCCTTCCAGTTACTCCCTTCACAAAGCATTCCCGACTTTTATAACTCCACAAGTCTACCCTCACATATGGAATGAATCACTTGTCGGCCTTAGATTCTTGCACTCTGTATTAGCGCGTTGTATGAAGCAACGGGCTGCATTGTAACCCGGTTTGTGAACAATACTATAAGGTGGTGAGGGAAGAAAGTACTGAGGAGAATGCAAAACGTATGGAAATTGATATAGATATTTTTAGTGGGTTTCCAAAATTTGAAACAAGGAACATAATGTGGGAAAACATGATGTTCTCCACTGGAAGGAAGAATATAAGATCAGAATATGTATTTTGAATAGACAGAAACTGTAGGATGCAATAATAAAGAGGGACCTCAGTATCCAAGAGCACATATGACAAAAAGTCAGCCTGCGTGTACAGCAAGATCAGAAGGTAAAGGGAATGATGCTCTTGATTGCAAGGGTGACGAAGAATAAAACAAAACTCTTGCTACAACAGTGCAACATATCGGTGAGACTACACTTAGAGTACAGAGTGCAGTTTTGGTTACCTTATTTAAAGAGCGAATTAATTGCTTTGGAGTTAGTTCAGAATGAAATCAGGACACTAATTACTTGGATGAAGTGGGTGTTTTTTGCGTAAAATTTGAGCATGTGTTGTGGAAAATTTTCAAGTTTGGAAGACTGAGAGGTGTTGTTGTTGTTCAGATATATGTTCCTGAATGGAATTGTCATGGCCGATGCCCAGCTGATACATTAGACGAAGGGCACTGTTATAAATAACTTCAAGGAGTTTCCCATTTAAGTCGTTGGGGAGGAGTAATGTGTCCCTTCACTCAGAGGATTGTTAGTGTTTGAAATTCTCTTCCGCAGCGGACAGTGGAGCTGCATCAATAAATATATTCAAAGTTGGGGAAGACACATGTGCGCAGATGTGGATTTCAGGAAGCCTCATTTCAGCCATGTTCGTATTGCACGGTGGGGAAGTCTCAAGAAACCGTTTGGCCTACTCCTGCTAATGTTTCTTACATTCTTATGTACAATTTAATATTTGGAACGTCCCATCCATTCTTAGTCTAAAACCTAATTTTTCTTCAAATGCTATGTGGGCTTGATTATACATATCATCACGCCCTTGAGTTTGGATGATGTGGTACATGCAGCTCAAGGTCGAATAAGCCGTGGAACATCTGACAATCCTTCACGTTGTAAAATGTGTCTTGGTCTCTGTCGACCTGGCTTTGTAATCCCCCAAGTTAAGGCCACACGATTCATTGATAGTCCTTGTCATTTTGCAGGAGCGCTTTACTTTCTAAGCGATTAAAATGTAACAACATACAGCTAAAGCAAGATGATTCTATAGCACTCCCTTGGCCTGTACTCATCAATAATAATTGTTGTGCTAATTGTATCCCTCAAAACGATTTTGGGTTTCTGATCTTTCCCATTCAAACTCATTTGGAAGAAATCTCAGTCTGTAAGGACAGGGATCATTAATTTGAATATTATTCAGCATCTTCTCTTCACCTAGAGCATTTTTGTTTTCGAAAATTCAATTTGGGATTTCTGGCAGGCATTTTAAAGGTTCCAATGCCGATGTTTCTCCTGTGGGACATAACTTTTCTGGCGACTTTCCGATTGATCTTTGCTATTGAAGTCTCGTTTTCTCATGGGAACTATTTTTTCACACATTCAATTGGGACCTATTTATCCTAATTATTTAGTGTAACCTGTGATGTCAAGACATCTGTGCTCATAATCCTGACTGCAATTTGCAAGTTTTACTGTACAGAGTTCACAGCGTTCCTCCACTGGCGTTTGAAAAATCATGATTGGATTTTAGATAGTGTATTAAGTGTGATAAGAAATGGAATCCTGGGGTCAATGGCCCCAAAGGCAAACGGCACCTGTTAAGTGAAAGCAGAACAACGATCCATTGAACAAAAGGAAAGTCACCCGGAGAGTGCTGATAACTGCAGCTTGTGAGGAAGCCATTTTCAAAAGTCATCCAAATGTTTGGAAACTCTTCCAGTGGTCTTCCTACAATTTCCTTTGGATTTTCGCGATATGAATATCAGGAAGCGGCCTGAGAAGAACAGTCATCTGCCTCCCTGCAGGTAATGTACATCAATTCTCAGAGTTGGTACTTTATCCCATGTAAGATTAAGAAAGGGTGTGCGCCCAATGTTTGTAACGCACCCCGCCCCCCCCCCCCAAAAAAAAACACCACGTCCCCCACCCCGTCATTTCAGGCAGCTCTCACTTTGAGTTTAACTCTTGTACAGATACATTTCAATAATATTTACTCGTCACACGCTGACATTGAGTGATATCTCATCAACTTATAGATCGGCAGTAGTAACAAACAGTTCATGCATTAGTGCACCATCTAACGGTTCAGCTACTTTCATTGAGCAGAAAACCCCAAATTTCAATTCTAAATCCAGGCTGTATTGATCATGAAAAACTTGTTAAGTGATATGGCTCAGCATGTTGTTACTCAACATAAAACTTATTCCATCACTCTATACTATCCTCCACTGGGGAAAGGAAAGTGATAATTTCCCCAAAAGGTCATCTCATAGGACAATTCTGCACGGTGACAGGATTGGACATCTGATTTGTGGCATAAAAACGATATCTTCAGGTAAATTAATCATTGGGAGGTGGCAGAAGTTATAAAGTCTTTAGTGAAGAAGAGAAAATAAGGTTGCATGTGTGGTAGTTTGCAAGAATGGTGGGTTCAAGATTCCTTGTTTAACCAGATCTTGGGCGTATGACAGATTAAACTGAGTGGTGGGCAGAAACTGGGAGAGAGAAATTTTTCCTATATCAGCCATCACGTAAAGAAGGAAGGGACCTGGCCCCACCAACCAGTTCATGCCTCCAAGGCCTGACTAAGAGTGTGACGGAGAGGAAAAGAAAGATGCAACTTGACGTTGGGAATGGAAAGGAGATGCACTTAAATTGCCTTCAAAAGAATATAAGTGTTAAAACATTAATCAATTCACACAAAATAATATCCAGATACTGCATTATTTTCCTTTTCAAATTGGAACTTTATGATAAGCCGAACTGAGAAGATGATTTCTAAACTGCTGATGCAGGAGAGATTGTGAGTGCTCTTCTTTCCAGTCGTGTATATTGTGGCCTGTCATCCCGCATGCCCATTTAGCCCAATATTTCAAACGATACCTCCTATCCTTTCTTCAAACTGCTGTCTGTCACGTCCCTACTGTCAACCACAATTATACATTTAATTATGCGGCTTCTCTCCTTCCAGTACTCTGGTGGTCACTTACTTACCCTGATCTGCTGTATCTTTGGCCACACGTGGACTCCTCTGTCAATCACAAATATTGTTATGTCAATAAGGTGGTTGCCTCCCCTTTCCAACGTCCATATGTCCGCCGACGGAAGATACTTCCTCATACTGAGAGATTCACTTGTTGGGATTCTCGCGACAAACATTCAAGCCAAGTGCTAGAAACATGGGGATAATCCTGTAAGGACTTCATCCCATTCTCTCAGTTCCTTCGCTCCATCGCATCTGTTCCGATGATGCTACATTCAAAAACAGTTCCTCTGACATGTCCTCCTTCTTCCTTAACCAAGGTTTTCCACCCACGGTCGTTGACAGGGCCCTCAACCGTGTCTGGCCCATCTCCCGCGCATCCGCCCTCACACCTTCTCCTCCCTCCCAGAAACATGATAGGGTCCCCCTTGTCCTCACTTATCAACCCACCAGCCTCCGCATTCAAAGGATCATCCTCCGCCATTTCCGCCAACTCCAGCATGATGCCACCACCAAACACATCTTCCCTTCACCCCCCTTATCGGCATTCTGTAGGGATCGCTCCCTCTGGGACACCCTGGTCCACTCCTCCATCACCCCCTACTCCTCAACCCCCTCCTATGCCACCAACCCATGCCCACGCAAAAGATGCAACACCTGCCCCTTCACTTCCTCTCTCCTCACCGTCCAAGGACCCAAACACTCCTTTCAAGTGAAGCAGCATTTCACTTGCATTTCCCCCAACTTAGTCTACTGCATTCGTTGCTCCCAATGTGGTCTCCTCTACATTGGAGAGACCAAAAGTAAACTCGGTGACCGCTTTGCAGAACACCTGCGGTCTGTCCGCAAGAATGACCCAAACCTCCCTGTCGCTTGCCATTTTAACACTCCACCCTGCTCTTTTGCCCACATGTCTGTTCTTGGCTTGCTGCATTGTTCCAGTGAAGCCCAACGCAAACTGGAGGAACAACACCTCATCTTCCGACTAGGGACTTTACAGCCTTCTGGACTGAATATTGAATTCAACAACTTTAGGTCGTGAGCTCCCTCCCCCATCCCCATCCCCTTTCTGTTTCCCCCTTCCTTTTTTTTCCAATAAATTATAAAGATTTTCCTTTTCCCACCTATTTCCATTATTAAAAAAAAATCACTAGAGCTATACCTTGAGTGCCCTACCATCCATTCTTAATTAGCACATTCGTTTAGATAATATCACCAACTTTAACTTTAACACCTATGTGTTCTAATGTACTATTGTCGTTAACATCTTTTGATGATTTGCTTCTATCACTGCTTGTTTGTCCCTACAACCACACCACCACCCCCCCCCCCCCCACCTCTCTCTCTCTTTAACTCTCCGCCCCCAACACACACACCTTAAGCCAGCTTATATTTCAACTCTTCCTTGGACTCGAACTCAAGTTTTGTCGAAGGGTCATGAGGACTCGAAACGTCAACTCTTTTCTTCTCCGCCGATGCTGCCAGACCTGCTGAGTTTTTCCAGTTAATTCTGTTTTGGTTTTGTGATAATCCTGCAGTCTGTTCTTAATTCATTTGTGCATTAGTTGATTGCAAAATTGCTGGAACTAGATATTTACTCGCTTTATTGAGCTGCTCTCTCAACTGCCTGAAATTAATCTGTGCAGCAACTTCAATTCTGCAGCATAATTCTGATCATTATAAAAGTATAGAAATTCCTTGTAGGCACTGGGGCTTGATATCTTAATGTTATACGATAAAAATTAAAATATAACTTGGACAACTCAAAGAGCTATGAAGCTGCTAGATATGGTGAAGAGTAAATTCATAGGCCTTCTTTAATAGACTTTCAGATTTCAATGATATTGCAGACCTATTGCCTGTAAAATGGTGATTAATGGATGTCTCTGTGGCATTTTCAGTCGCTGAGAATAAAGGAGATCCAAGTTTGCACAAATGTTTCATATTGAATGGCTATAATCTCTTCCCTGGTACATCAATAATTGCATTTATTATGCAACATATTTTCTGCACTCATTCGATTGTAAGATGCATTTTTGACCTTGAAGCTTCCTTCCCTTTCTGCTGCAGGCAATCCCTCTGCATTAAACTTTGAGTGAATTATGCCCTGAGCCATTAACATGTATCAAGTGGGACCTCCATAGGATATTGAGGATGCGACATTGTTCCACATTTTATTAAAATGCACAAATACTTTACAACAATAACCTAAATCCTTTTTCTTAACTATACTTTGCGCCGAAAGAAAAATGTACATTTCAAAGTGCATTATTTTAATGACAAAAGAAAGAAAGCTGAATTCTGATAGGAAAGGGAGAAAATAAATCATCACTCCATTCGCTGGATATCATATTCTTTCATTAATGCCTCAAGCTCGACATTGGACATTCAGTAATCGAATTCAAATTGGTACGGTATCTCGTTCATATGTGTTCTGCTCCACATTGGTCTGTGACTGACCTCGTTATCTCTGGACATTGAGTGCAATGGCAGGCACTACCTAAAGCGATTTACTTTTGAATATGCATTGAAAACTTAAACTAATACAGAATTTGAAATACATTCTAGGCAGAAAGCTGATGGAAAATTTCAAAGCAACCGAAGAAGATAGAATTAAAATAAGTCTGTGTCTGAGAGAAACTGTCACTGAACGAGTAATCCGAAATCACTATGTTGTTGTTCTCGGGTTACAAGTTCGAAATGGACCTGGTGGTATATAAAATTCAATTCATAAAATGTGGAATTCCAAACTAGTCTCAGAAAGGATGCTGATGAAAATTTAACCGAATGACTTAAAATCACATTTGGTTCACGAATGTGGTAAAAATTCTGTCATACGTACCTGGTCTGGTCGACATATGACTGAGGGTTGTCCCTGCTTTTGACGAATGTGATACCAAAATAGAGAGGAATGAACTAAGTTCATGAAGCCAGGAAATAGATTGTGTTTGGGTAGAGATGAGAAATGTTAAAGGCTATAATTCAATTTTGTGTTTGGTTTACAGACCTCTTTACACTAAACACACTGGAGGGAAAAAGTACAAAATAATTAACTATGTGGGGTTATCAGAAAGTTCCAGCGAAATTCATATACGATTTAACTCTAAATTAATGAACCCATCTGATGGGCAATTGCAGCATAGGTCCTGAAGTCATAGAATGCTTTCAGAATAGTTTATTAGAAGAGCACATTCTGTCATCAACCATACTGCAGCCTGTGCTCAAGCTCGGCCTGTGAAACGAGAGGGGATTAATTAAATATATCGTCGTGAAGGTGCCCTAGGCAGCTACCATATAATTTGTTTGAATTAAACACTCAATGGGGGAAAGATGGGCTGCCTAGGACTACTATTTTAAACATAAATAAGGGCAAGTATGAGGCCCTTAACGTAGAGTTAGTTAAATAGAACTGGCAAATGAGATTCATGAAGAGGCAATAGAAATGCAGCTGCAGATGTGGAAAGGGATATATCACAATGCACAAAATTTAAACATTCCAACAAAAAAAAAGAAAAAAAAATCAATTAGTGGGGCAGCTATAAATAAACAAAAACATTTAAAGACAATATCACACTTAAGGGAAATAAAAAAGCATTACTGTGCGAAGGAGCTGGCATGTCAGAATATTAGAAACGATCTAAATAACATGGATACATGACAAAATAGATGAACAAGGAGAAAAACGATAACGTATGAGAGAAACCAAGATCGAAATATAAAGTGGCTAGTAAGGATTTCCATAGAAACTCAAATAAGATGACAGTTAACGAAGTTAGCATTGGTCCTATAGAAGGTGTGTCTCGGAAACTAATAATCGAAACCCAAGGAGACCGAAAATGAACTGAACGTCAATTTGGCATCAGCCTTCATGATGGAGGATGCGAATAACATCCCAGTAGTTGCTTTAAATCAGTGAATAGGAGGGATGGAAATACTCGTGATAATTGCAATCAGCTGGTTTGTTGTTCTGAAGAAATCGTTCGAGCTGTGGTCTGACAAGCACCCGTGTGTTGATGTAATTCTCATTAGTGCAGTTAAATAAGAGGCTAGTGGGATACCAGATGCATTGATTTTATTTTGTTCAAGATGCCTTTTATACGGCATGGTTCCATTAGAATTTAAAACAGCCAATTTAAGATGTTTATGCCAAAGGGAGTCTTGTTGCAGAAGGCGCCAGATGCAGGGCACTATTGGCCTTTTAAGTCAACATAGGGAAATGTTAGAAACTATTATTGAAGATGTTATGGCAAAGCAGATGTTTAAAACCAACAAATTCCAACTGCCTATATATCCTGGCAGGTACCTCTCCCCTGATATAAGAAGAACGGTAACGAGCAAGAAAGAGCGACTTCATCAAACATCAGATGAGATGCATCATCTACATGGTCATACACCTACACCCAGCGGCTTAAAGTCAAGGAAGAACAGTACAATTAACCCGATCTGAAGCCCACATTACCTTGTGGAAAGACCAGCTCGACAATATTTCAGTATGGTATTTGACAAGGTCCCTCATGGCAGACTGGTACAGAAGGTAAAGACGCACGGGATCAGAGGTGAGCTGGCAGGATGGATACAGAATTGGCTTGGTCATAGAAGACAGAGGGTAGCAGTTGAACGGTGCCATTCTGAATGGAGAGCTGTGACTAGTGAAGTTCCTCAGGAAGCAGTTCTGGGACCTTTGCTGTTTGTGGTATACATAAATGATTTGGAGGAAAATATAACCGGGCTAATTAGTAAGTTTTCAGATGACACTAAGGTTGGAGTAGCTGCAGATAGTGAAGAGGATTGTCAAAGGATACAACGGGATAAATACTGGTTGGAGAATTGGGCGGAGAAATGGCAGATGTAGTTTAATCCACACAAATGCGCAGTAATGCATTTTGGATGGTCTAATACAGGTAGGAATTATACAGTAAATGGCAGAACCCTAAAATGCATCGAGGGGCAGAGGGATCTGGGTGTACAGGTCCACAGGTCACTGAAAGTGGCAATGAAGGTGGACAAGGTAGTCAGGAAAGCATATGGCATGCTTGCCTTCATTGGCAGGGGTATTGAGTATAAAAGCTGGGAAGTCATACTGCAGCTGTATAGAACCTTGGATAGGCCACACTTGGAATATTGCGTGAAATTCTGGTCAGCACATTACCAGAAGGATATGGAGGCATTGGAGAGGGTGCAGAGTAGGTTTACCAGGATAGTGCCTGGTCAGGAGGTTATTAGCTATGAGGAGAGGTTGGAGAAACTCGGATTGTTCTCACTAGAGTGACGGAGATTGAGGGGTGACTAGATAGAAGTTTGCAAAATTATGAGTGGCATGGACAGAGTAGATAGTCAGAAGCTTTATCCCAGGGTGGAAGAGTCAATTACTAGGGGACATAGATTTAAGGTGAGAGGAGAAAACTATAGAGGAGATGTGCAGGGCAAGTTTTTTTATGTAGAGATTAGTAATTGTCTGGAATTTGCTGCCAGAGGAGGTGGTGGAAGCAGGTACGATAGTGTGTTTAAGAGGCAGCTTGACAAATACATGAATAGGATGGAAGTAGAGGTATACGGTCCCCAGTGTGGAAAATGTTTTAGTTGATGGTCAATGTGATCGATGCAAGCTTGGAGAGCCGTAGGGCCTGTTCCTGTGCTGTAATTTTCTTTTTTCTTTGTTTTTGTTCAGTCTCGAAAAGCCCCCAGCGATGGAAATTCTACCAGATGAAAACATTCCCCCAGGAGCTAATTGCAACCTGCAAGAGCCTTAACAGATTTAGGACTGGTGTAGGTCATTCAAAGGTGTCGCTAAGCAAATAGGGATATACAAACAGCCCGACAACTTGCGAATGTGGAACAGTGCCACAGACTATGCAACATCATCTGCAACGCCAATCGCTGGAGGAACCCTGCACTGTTGAGGATCTTGACAAATTCAACAACAAGGAGCAAAAATGGGTTAAGTTCTTGCTGAGCCATATATAGTCTGTCTGTGGACACAATAAGAAGAAGGCAAGGCACTTGGGAAACATCAAGGCAATCAGGCAAAGACAGCATGGTTCTGTCCAGGGGCAACCTTGTAAGAACAAATTATTGGACTATTTTGAAGAAGTAACATGTGCTGCGTAGAAAGGTGAAATGGGCCAATGTACTATATTGTGGTAGAGCAAATAATTATGAAAGCAAAAAGAAGAACTGCAAAATTTATGAAGGGAGGTTATTCTTCAGCTCTGCAGGTCACTGGTGAGGCCACAAATGGGATGATGTATACTGTATTTGCCTCATTATTAAATAAATATGTTTCTGTCTTAGAAACATTTAAGAGAAGGTTAAACAGACTAATGCCAGGAATGGGCAGGCTGCCTTCTGAGGAGTGATTCGACAGTGTTGGCTTGGATCCACTAAAATTTAGAAGAGTAAGAGGCAATTTGATTGTAACCCATAAGATCTTGAACAGGCTTGACAGGGTGGATGAGCAGAGGAAGTTTCTTCTTCTGAGACCATCTGGAACTAGGTTTCACTGAGTAAAAATAAGGGATCCACCTCTTTTTATATCGAGGTGAGGAAACATGTATTTCTTTTTTTCACAGAGGGTAGAGAGACTTTGGCTCCCCTTCCTCAAAAGGCATTGGAAGCAGTGCCTCTTGAATAATCATTTAAGGCAGAGGTTTATAAATAGGTTTAATAGAATTGGGTGAAAGGTACGGTAGAAAGCCGGAGGTTAATTCAGATCTGCCATGGACTTAAAGAATGATGGAGCAAGAACAATCGGCATAGTGCACTACTCCTGCTCAATTTTGCATGTTTTTCTTATTGTTCATACTTAGGTTCGCATATTAATTACCGGAAAAAGATAAAACTGAGATAGTTTCAGAAACTGTAATTAAATAATCAGCATCATCCTCTGCTGGAGGAATTGCATAAGGAACGATGTCAACCGATACATTTACGTTAATACAATTATCACTAAACATTTTTAACAAACAGAAACTTCCTCCTATTGAAACCTATTAAAACGATGTAAATATAGAACATTTCTATAGAGTGCAGAGATCAGTAAGCTAAATTAATGATTTCAGAATAAAGCCTGCTGTTTTCTATCAGATGGCCGAAGTCTATACCGTCAGAACCTCCCATTTACCATTGTTCCCTGGTGTCAAGTATTCAAATCCGTTTAGCACCAACACTCATTTCAACTCTACACTGATATATACTTTCAATAAGGCATTGTCACTGTGGTCATGCGCACAACTTGGTTTTGCAACAAACACACTGTAAAAGTGACACTGACAAGTCAATTCTGCATACATATCCAGGAGAGATTCCGTCACTGTTTGCAAGATGCCACGGCATTGCATAAAAGCTTACCAAGTTATACTATAGTCTCACTTTAACATATAAAGCTTTAAATGTTGTTCAATCAAGGGCCGGCCCAACATTTTATTGATGGTGCCAATTTATGTCTTGTCTAAGCCTGTTTGCAAAAGGTCAATTATGAAACCCATTTCACTTTCTGTTTTTCCACCAGTTGGTCATTTATGAGTCACAGTGTGAGCTTTGCTAAAAGTAATTATCTACATTAGGGAACCATTACTGTATCCATTAGGACTCGGAATATTCAATGTTCATCATTGCTCTATAAAGGTGAACATTGCAGTACTGTATTCGCAATAGCATGCAGACATTCCCATCAACCAGTCACCTTTCAACCCCAAAACATCCATCTCCAATGATGCACATTATTTCTATAATTGTATCATACGTTTGTGCAGTTCTTGCCAGTGGAATACTTAGCGATTAGTAAATATGGGCATTGAAATTTTACAAATACCTTTCACAATGTACTTAAGGGTTACAAATTGTATATTAATGAATTGTTGAACTTGTTTGATAAATGTTCCCCATGAATCATGACTATGTATCTAGATGGTTTATCTCTAGTTATTATTGAGAACTTCGTGAAATTTAACTCTCCTACCCTGGCCATGAAAACATCAGCACTACACCTGTTAGGTGGCATGGTCCCTGCAGAGTATGGGTGATTTGAGCAGCATTTCAAAACAACATTATGGAAGAATATGAAATTGTACATTAAAATTACAAGCACCGATTTTAGCAACTGAGATATCTGGCTGTCTGGACATTGACTTCTTCCTTATTCATTGGTGTTTCTGTTCTTGGTAAGGTTTGATATCCAATTCTGTGCACTAAGTTCAACTGTTTAATGAAATTTCGCCGCGCTACTGCTATTTATCTGAGATGAGACAATCAGCGACACTCTGACAGTGGAGCGTCCCCATCCTTTTACATGAGATCATGACACCCTGATTTTCATGTCGTGTGTATGTGTGGTTCCTCGGGAGCGGTGGTCTAATTGCAAGGAATGAAAATGTGCACCAGTTTTTCTACAAGATTCTGGGTAACGTCCAGTAATTACATGTTGACATATCTATACTTGATTGGTAGATGGCTCTTCACTTGTTTGACGATATTTACAATTAGTTCACGTATTTCACAAATTTTGAAGGGGGCCCTGGAATGAGACTAGAAGCCCCTATGAATGTCAAAGGTTTTCAGGAGGTCTGGATCCAGTCAGTATTTAATTTATTTATTACAAAATGTAGAACGAGTTATGCCATGCACTCCAGGCAGATTCGGCAGATTTATTTTATAGGCAGAGGATCATGATGGGCAGTCAGCGTGGTGGAGTTGAGTCTACAGCAAGATTATCCATGAACATGTTGAATGGTGGAGGGAAATAAATGGGCCGAATGGGCTTATTTTTGTTCCAGCCTTATGATTCTATCATCCTAATTTATTTATAATAAAAATAGGGTTCAGAGGCAGTTAGAGTGCTTGCCGGGGAATCCTCAGAATTCACGTTCATGGCTGATTATGAGATTATTTTACATGTGTAACATAACTAGCACGGGTTCCTTGCTTTGAATCAGTGCTTCTAAAATGATTCTTCAATGCCAAATAAACCTTGTTAAAATTTCCAGAGTGTTCGTTTGTAAGTACCAATATTAATAAAAAAATCACTGAACCCGATCAGATACATCGTAGCAAACCTCAATTCTTGCAAGCTCCCTCATTCTTTGTGAGTGTTTAAAGCTGCTCAGGAACCGTCTTGCTGTCAATATCCATGTTCCAAGCTCACTGAGTTCGGTTTGTTGCCAGGAAAGGTGTCAGAGTGCATCAGGTTGGGTTGAACCCGATGCATCAGTGTAAACAGATGACTGGGTGGCAAAGTTTTGAAGGGAATTATTCTGTTTCAATTCATTTTTATCACCGTTGACAATCAATTTTAATGAACTACGTAGTAAATGCCAAGATTGCTGAGATTGTTTTCTGTCTAAGTACCCTCCGGCAAATGTGGTATCCGATGAATGGCTCTTGATAAAAAAAAGGTAACTTTATACCTGCACATCTGCTGTGTTCGTACATAGATCTGTATTAAATCCTCAGGCACCTATAATTCTCCAGATACACCTTTACTGCCGGAGATTTCCATGTGACGTTACATTATGACTATTTAGGTTGGTTCGAAGCAAGTAAGCAACTGACGTACTTTCAGGGTGCATTCCCGTGTCTGGATAACAGCAAGTCAATGCTTTGTATTTTCACACATTCACTCGTCCTTTTTGCTTTTAATGAGCAACAATATTAATGCTACATTTGCCTCGAAATTATAGCAGAAAAAGGGTGTTATTTTCAACAAGCTCACACAGAAGAAAATAATCACAATCACTCTCTGACACAAAGCCAAAGAAAACCCACGACTTCGCACAAAAAAAAATAAAGTTTTGCATGCAAACACACACAGAAACAGTTGCACACGGAGAAACTTTCACACAAGCGCAGACCCCCAGGTATACAGTAATATTCACAGAATTAAAAAGAATAAGCACACGTCTCTCTCTCCTATCATATTTCTCTTTCTCTCATACATGGGCTCAAGTTTATGAACAGACATGAAGACGCACATACGTGTTCATGCACAAACACAATCACATAGAAACACACACACAGAAACACATGCATTCATGCACATGCACACAGGCACTCACATTTATTCACACAAGTAATCCCATACAAGAAACACAAACACACAAACTCGGAGAAACACAGAAGCTCACATACACATGTACATGCAAACACACACACACACACACACACACACACGCACACACACACACACACACATACAAATTCTACCATGCATGCACAAATGTACCCACTGATTCGTTTATTGAGAAACACACACAGACACAAACTCTCATACACTTTCTTGCACTCACTCACACAAACACACACACGCACTGCAGCTCACTCACGCTCAGATGCATGCACAAATTCATGCGCAGAATCACCTACACAGAAACAGGCACACGCATAGGAACACACAAACACACGAGCACATGCACACACACACATAAGCACACACACATACACACAGAGAAACAAACAATCACTTGTCAAGGGCAGTTAAGGGTGGGATGTAAACGCTGGCACAGACAGCAAAGCCACATTCCTGCATAATATATTAACAACATCGCACACAAACACACACGCACACACATACACAAACACACACACACACACACATAAACGCACAAGCGCATGGGGACACACATGTGCATGCACAAACACAGAAACACACACATACAATCACAAAGGCAAAAACTCATATAAGCATAACTACACACACACACACACACAAACACACACCGACAAACCCTCCCTCTACCTCGCACACACACTCACATATACACACAGACACGTATAAATGTGCACACACACACATGACGTCACATGAACACAAATGTGTGCATACATATTCACATATACAGAATCAAGTACGCACACACTCAAACAGAGAAACACACCAAAGTTCAAACACTTATCAAGGGCTGTAAGGCATGGGACACAAATGCTAGCCTAGCCAGCGAAGCCATCATCCGATCAAAACGAATTTGGAAAAGTCACGCACAGATGCATGCATGCACAGACAGAGACCCTTAAACACTTGATCCCTAACACAGGAAGACACACAATCTCAGGCACTCACACACACACACACACACACACACACACACACACACACACACAAAGGCTTCCACAAACACCTACACGGATGCACACATACTCAAATAAATATTTTCAGAAGCAGGCACACTAATATGCACACGCAAACTCTCACACTCTCTGATGCACAAGTACACAGAAAATCACACGGACACATAGAAAGAGAAACAGATTAAAAGAAGCACATAAGCACACACATAACTTTCACACACAGAGAAAATGTAACACAAACACGCGCACACAGAAAAAAAATAATATTCACAAAAAACAAATGGCTCTCTCTCTCTCTATCTACCTATCTCTCACACTCTCACGCAAATAAACACAGGTTCACGAAGACTCATATGCAGAAAAACACGTAATAGACACACACAAAGAAAAACCCTGAGCACCACGCACAGACTTGCAATCATGCACACGCACACTTGCACTCATGCTCATTCACACAATCAACCCCATACAAGAACCACATACGCACAAACTCACACACAAGTGCAATAAATCTCATGTACACACACTAAGGCATGCACACATGCACACTTACAAACACGTACACAGAAACAGGCACACAGGAAGGCAATTGCACAAACACACAATCACATGCACATACACACAAGCACATATACATTCGCACACACAGAAACACAAGCAGTTGTCACGGGTAGTTAAGGGTGGGATACCAATGCTGGCATAGACAGCGAAGCACAAATCCCTTAAAAATGCATTGGAATAAACTCAAACTCTTCCAGTTGATCAACCACACGCACACATTCGGAGAAACACACAAGCCTTCAAATGCACACATCTACATGCACACACACAAACACAAACTCTCTCTGCACACACATATGACACATTGATTCCTGTATAGACAAACAGACAATCAAACATAAACTCACAAAATCTCTTGCACTCTCGCACAAACCTGCAAGCATGTGTGTATGCACACACATAACAAAGACACACACACAGATATGCACACAGATGCACACACAGACATTATCACAGACACACATACCGACACAGACACACAACACATACGCTCACATGCACACACATATGGATGTGCATGCTCGCACATACAGAGACAAGCACACACACATTCTAGAACAGAACAACAACAAAACAGTAGCAAGTCTGGAGGGAAATAAGACATGGAAAATGATTTATGGCCTAGCCAGTGGTCTTCATGCCCTAAAAACAATTTTGAAAAACACACATACAATGACACAAACACACATGAACAGACATACACCATCACACACACAGTCACACACATGCACATGCACACGTACACACACTCAAATACAAGCACATTCTAACATTATTACACATTGAGTCCATTACACAGAAATATGCAAACAAACACACAGAAAATTATACCCGCACTCACACACATTTTTGCGCACTCATGTACTCACACTGACATGCACACAGAAACGCAATCGCACACTGAATCCAATTCACAGATACAAACACGTGAACACACACACTAACTCACACACTCACACATACACATCCACAGACACCCTTATGGATGCACACATACTCACATACTTAAATTGAGAAACAGGCACACTCACAGGCACACACAGAAAACACCCTCACAAAAAACCTTTGACAGACAAACGCAAAGAAAAAACAAAGTAAGAGCATAAAAGACACATAGAGAAACATTAACTTCTGTACAATCTTACACACCAATGTAAGGACTCACATATACAGTAATATTC
This sequence comes from Carcharodon carcharias, assembly GCF_017639515.1. Lineage (NCBI taxonomy): Eukaryota > Metazoa > Chordata > Chondrichthyes > Lamniformes > Lamnidae > Carcharodon > Carcharodon carcharias. The sequence goes on along the minus strand of NC_054484.1, from coordinate 116,582,384 downwards.
ACAGAAAATACACACACACACCTCTCTCTGCGTCTCTCTCTTTCTCTCTTACATGGGCACACGTTCATGAACACACGCATGCAGAAACAAATATGCAGACAAACACAAACAGAAGCACACATAACCACACAGGCACGTATTCATGCACACGCACACATGCACGTCGCTCATTCACAGAAACAAATCCTTACAAGAAACCCACAACCGTACAGACACACACACTTGCATGCACGCACATGTGTGCATGCACACACACTCACAAAAGCTCAAACTCGCACATGTGAAAATATACTGGCACACTTATTCACAAAGAGAGAAAAACACACAAAGAAGCACAAACTCACAAACACTCACCCACACGCACATACACACACACAGATACATGCACTGAAGCAAGCAGAGGCTCACATACATGCACAATTGCGCACACAGTAACATGTACACAGAAACAGGAACAAGCATAGGTACACACATAACTACATGCACACACATAGACAAGCGCACATACACACTCACACAAAAACATACGAGCACTTGTCAAGGGCTATTAACGGTTGGATGTAAATGCTGGCATAGACAGAGAAGCCCACATTCCTTAAAAATAAATAAAAATTGCACACGCACACATTCGCACATACACACACAAAAAAGCAGAAATACACAGTGCACAAAGAAACACATGTGCATCAGCACACACAAACACACACACACACACATTCACCCAAACACAAACTCACACATGCATACACAAATGGACAAACTGATTAACATACATAGAAGCACACACAGACACTTGCAAATTCTCTCTCTCTCTCTCTCTCTCCCTCTCACAAGCACGCACACTCACTCATACTCATGCACAAAGCCACACACATGCTCTCACGTGCACGCACACGTGGGAATACATAATCCCATATACAGAAACAAGCAGACCCACACTAAAACCCAGAAACCTAATAGGATACAATCACTTCTCAAGGTCTGTAAGGCATGGGAAATAATTGCTGGCCAGACCAGCGGTCCCTCATCCCCCAAAAGCAAATTTGAACCAGGCACACGCACACACACATGATCACAAACACATGCACAGACAGAAGCACTGATACACTCAATTCCTTATGTAGAAACACACATGTGCACAATCAAACCCAGACACACACACACACAAATCTGTGCAAACACACGCAAAGACAATCGACACTCAATCCATATCAGGGAAACACACACGTGCACACACACACAGTCACACACAATCATTCGCCCAAACACACACAGGAACACACAATGACTCTGAAATGGCCACAGGGAATAGTACAAGGAGACAAACACGCATTTACACAGATAGACACAAATACAGAAGATCATCCAAATACACACTCACATTCATACAAACAAATCCAGAAATACACACACATACACGCACACACACAAACTCAGAGGAACACAGACACTCAGACGCACAAACACACAGACACACGCACATAAACACACACACAAACATTAAGTGCACACATGCACACAAATGCACTTCTACATATGCAGGAGCATGCCCACATGCACGCATACATACATACGCATATCACATGCTGCAAGACACACACACTCAAGTGCTCTCTCAATCTCCCCTATACACTAACACATGAATGCATGTGTGCACACAACTAAACACATAGTGACACACAAACTCACATACTAACAGACACTGGCACACTGAACGGAGGCTCAGAAATGCAGTAGAATGTTTACCTTGGAGTTTGGTGACTGAGGGAATTCAAGGCTATTTTCTATCAAATGTCCAATCTTAATTTAAATTAGCGTATAAATAAAATGCTCTTTGGGGTGGACAAAAGGTGCGTTTCAGGCCAGCCTTAAATGTGGTATATACGGGCAGTGCTTGCAGCCAAAAATCTATAGTTAGATAACTGGATGAGACACGTTTTCAGAGCCTCGATTCGGAGAGTATAAAAACAGGCCGCCTTAAAGTGCTGAATTTGTCTGCACTGGAGAGCTGTTTTTCGCTGCACAGAGTGCTTCATTTGAAGTTGGTGACAGAGGGAATTCGGTGAGGAAGGAACGAGGTGATCCTTTGAGCAGGATGAGCAGGGTCAGTTAAACATATACTACATTGTTCCCTTAAAGTTTTAAAGGATTTATTTTGTGTTTCATCGTTTGCAAGGTTCCAATATTCTGTAAAAATATGAAAACGAGGAGCAGAGAGGCAGGGCCCCTAGAACAATTGATATTATTTGATATTGTTTGCACTCCTCCTGCTCTATGTGGGAAGCCAGAAATATTTCCAGTATCCGAACCCAGAATGTGTGCGGGAGGTGTCGCCAGCTGCAACTCCTCGAAGCCCGGGTTTCGGAGCTGTAGTGGCGGAAGGGAAGACTGTGGAGAATCTACGATGTGGACAGAATTGTGGTTAGCACCGATAGAGAGGTGGTCTGAATGCGGGCTAAATGTCCACAGGCAGGAAGGGAATGGCTGACCAGAAGGCAGAGCAAGAGGAATGAGCAGACAGTGCAGGAATCTGCTGTGTCCATTCCGCTCCAAAGCAGATATACCGCTTTGGATATTTTTTGAGGGGAATGGCCCTCAGGAGAAAACAACAACAGCAAATTTCATTGCACCGTGTTTGGTTCTGCTGAACAGGAGAGAAATAAACATTTGTGCGAATACAATACTTACAGGGGATTCAATTCTAAGGGTAATAGATAAATGTTTCTGTGGCGTCGAACGATGCTCCAGGATGGTCTGATGCCTCCCTGGTGCTCGGGTCAAGGTTGTCTGAGATCGGATAAATACATATCTAGGGGGACGTTGAACAGCCAGTGGTCGTGGTAGACTTTGGTACAAACGACATAGATAAAACATGGATTAGTTGCTAAAAGTATAATATAGGCAGTTAGGAAATAATTTGAAAAATAGGACATCAAATATAGTTATTTCAGAATTATCACCTGTGCCGCTTTCTAGTCAGGGTAGAAAAAAGCAGGATATACCGAATGAATACGTGGCTGAAGATATCTTTCTCAGGTGGAGGGTTTCACATTCCTGGGGCATTGGAACCGGTTCTGGGGGAGGTGGCAGCAGTACAAACTGGGCTGGGCTGGTTAGGATCGGGACTGATGCTGTATGGGGAATATTTGTTCGAGTGGTTGGGAATGGTTTTATTTAAAATTACAGGGGGATTGGAACCTATGCAATGATCAGGAGAGCGGGGATCTAGAACAAGAACAAAAGGCATATAGCGAAATAAGCAAAGCAATTGGCAGAGAAGTCAAGGGAAATAAACAAACAGGGACTCCAAGAAATATTACGGGAATGGGACAATTTTGAGATGAGCATTCACAACAAAAGAACGGATGTTGGAGAACACACGGTTTACTGAGTGGGTGGGATTTAAAGAAACCAGTATTAGTAGCGAAATGTTGTTGGGAAAATTAATGGAATTGAAGACCGAAAATTCGCTAGGGCCTGAAAATCTACAGCAGAGCAGCACTTAAGCAAGTGACACTAGGAATAATGGATGCTTTGATGGTCATCCTCCGACATTCTATAGACTCTGGAACAGTTCCTACATAGTGGAGAGTAGGCAATGTAAACACACTATTTAAAACGGGAGGAAGAGGGAAAGCATAGAATGATAGACCATTCAACCTGAGGCGGGAATTGCTAAACATGCATCGTCCATTACAAAAAAAAATCAGCTAAGCATTTATAAAACAGTGGCAGAATCGGAAAGAGACAGCATGGATTTATGAAAAGGAAATCATTCTTCACAAATCTACTGCAATATTTTGACTCTGCAACTCGTAGATTTGATGAGGGAGAGCCAGTGCATGTGGCTTATTTGTCTTTAATAATGTTTTTGACAAAGACCCACATAGAGATTAGCGTGCTAAACTAAATTGCGTGGGATTGGAGGTAGTGTATTGAGATGAATGGAGAACTCGTTGGCAGACAGGAAAAAAAGAGTAAGATTAAAAAGTTTTTTTTTTCCAGATGGTAGGCAGTGATTCCTGTGGGACTGCAGGCATCGGTGTTCGGATCCCAGTCATTCACAATACATATTAATGATTTAGAAGAGTGGACTGAATGTAATATATACAAATTTGCAGATGACACAAAGATCATTCGGAGACTGAGCTCTGAGGAGGATGAAGAGATGCTTCATTGTGAGTTGTACAATTTGAGTGCGTAGGCAAATGCATGGCATATGCAGTATTAAGTGGGTAAAAGTAAGGATATCAACTTTTCTGGTAAATGCAGTAAGGTAGACGATTATCTTCATGGCTATAAATTGTGAGAGGGTAAGGTGCAACGAGACAAGTGTGTCTCGTACGGCAGTCACTGAAGGTAAGGGTGCAGGTGCAGCAAAAGCTAAAGAAAGGAAATGGTTTGTTGGCCTTCATAGCGGGAGGATTCGAGTACTGGTGCATTTATATAGGGCCTTGGTGAGACCACACCTGGCATAATGTGTGCATTCTTGGTTCTCTTACCTGAGGAAGAATGTTCTTGCTATTGAGGGAGTGCAGCTTATTATTTCTGCACTGATCCCTAGAATGGTGGGACTGAGAATGAGGAGAAGTTGACTCGGTTAGGATTATATTTCACTGAAGTTGAGGAGAATGAGGGGAATCTCACAGAAACCTAGACAACTCTAACAGGACTTGACAGGGTCGATGCAGGGAGGTTGTTCCCAGTGGTGGGGGAGTTCAGAGTCAGGGGTCACAATCTGAGGATACGGTGAAGACCATGAGGGACTCTGTGGAGGAGACATTTCTTCACCCAGAGATTGGTTAGCTTGTAGAATTCGCTATCACGAAAAGTAGAGCAGAACAAAACATTGTATCATGCCAAAAAAGAGTTTGATATAGCTCTTGGAGTGAAAGGGTGAAAGGGATCAAAGGATATGGCGAGGCGAGGAAGGGGGTGCAAGCTATTGAAATAGATGATCAGCAATGATCATAATGTATGGGCCGAATGGCCTCTTCCTGCTCCTTTTTTCTGTTTTTCTGTGTTCCTATGTTTCACACAAAATCTCTCTCTCTCTCCCTGCCCTTCTCTCTCTTTCTCTGTCTGTCTCTATCTCCCTCTCTCACACACGTAAACAAACACACACTCACAGATACACATAAGCACACACGCACACATGCAGCACACACACAGATGCACAAATAATCATATATAGGCACAAATGTCAGACACACTTACGAATGCACACATAGTCACGTACAAAATGATGCACACGTGTTCACAAAATTAATCACACAGAGATACTCATGCAAACAGATAAGATCAAACAAAAAAAACCCTGACACAGAAATGCACAGTAAAGCACACACCAATAACAATCCACATAGAACGGGCACAAAGACACACTCATACATTTTTACACGCACAGAAACTTTCACACAGACGCACGTTCTCACACACACAGAAATAAACACAGGAACGCGCAGACATGGCTGTCCCTCTCTCTACCATACATACATGCTCGTTCATTAACATACTAATGCAAACACACACTCAGACACATACACACACACACACAAACAGATGTGCAGTCACACGCATGCACAAACACTCATAATAACTATCACGAGGCAAAAATGAATCAAATGAGGGCCTTCAGGCACCCCTTGGCGCGATGATCCATAGATGCACATCACTGTGTTCATCCACGCGGGTGACTCCAGGAGCTTCTGTCCTATCCGAATTCCCTTTTCCTATGACCACAGCAGTTCCAGCTCCACATGCCGAGGATGGTGTCACTGCCACATTGCAGGACCCTGAAAGCATGCCGGGTACCTCCAGGTCTCGGACCTCCGCCCGTCAAGGTCATCACAATCAGCAGGCTGCATCCACCTCCACTCTGGATTTTGGAGTCCATCAAGATGTATCGGCAGAGTTAGGGGGTTTAGGGAGTTGTATTCGCACAGCCTGGGCAAGAGTGTGCATCACTTCTACTTCACTTTTGTCAATTATCTCCCAAGAATGTGCCTTTCCTGTGTCTCCTTGTTGTGATGAGCAGCGTTCATGTCACTCGGATGTGAAACTATGATTGATGCACAAGGTAAAGGCAGGTGCCTCAGAACAGGACTGCTTCCCTGTGCAGCCAACAAACCAAAGTGCCGGTCCAGCTTCACACTCAGTAACACATCACTGATATGTGATCCTCGATGGTTCTTGTCATTGTTGCCAGAATATGGTCATCAGGCATCTCAGAGATTCCTTATTCACTCTCTGTGTTCTCAGGGCCTTAAACTGGTGCTGGCCCTCATCTCGTCAGCATCTGTCACCGGTGATGCAGTGCTCTTTATGGGTCAGGACTTGAAAGCTTACAAAGGATCAGGAACATTAAGTTTCTATGGCCACATTTCCATGATGCAACCCTGATCCCAGAGCGCAAGTGAGCTGCCCTCAGCCAGACAGTAGTCAGGAATTCAGAGGGGAGATGTGAAGATTATGGAGTGTCCTGAAAGCATGTTATCATCATCCTGGAATCGAGTGACTAATAGGGCCTCCTCTGCAGCTCAATGACAGGAACATTCCTGCAGAGGGTACGTTTGCTGCCATCAGCAAGACGGAATTAAACATTCCCAGATGCAATGTGAGGTTCTATGGTGTTCCTTCAGTTCATGTTATCAGCATCCTCCACAAATCAATCAACTATGAGAGCACCCCAAGTGCGCCTGCATCCTATGGTCAGTAGGACTGCCTCATTGTCATCTTGATCGCTTTCCAAGACCTCGTCATGCACATTCTCGTCCACATCCTCCTCATCGGAGGAGGCGCCCAGCTACTCCAGCTCCTCCTCAGTCTGCTACTCTGTCTGTGGCAGCGCAAGGTTATAAAGGGCAATACAGTGGACAATGGTGCTTCAGGCAGTCTGTGGAGCATATTGCAGATCTCCACCAGACAGGTCAGGAACTGGAACAATATTTTTAACATCCTGATGTTTATTCAAATCCAGGTGTGAGTTGCAGCATCAGTTTCATTATCATTTCGCTCTGCTGCAGTCTGAGATCAACCGCACAGGGGTCATCAGCCATGTCCTCTGTGGGTATTCTTTCTGCCTGGGGAGCCATCACTGCACACTTTGTGGATTCTGGAAATCATCAGGGATCTGAGACAGACTGGGACACTCTCCTGTCAGAGGTAGATGCACAGAGTGTTATCCTGTTTCTTGAAGGATCCAGGTTCCCTCCGGAATCCTGGGAGGCAGCAACGCAGAGCACGGCTTGGACATTCTCCAGGCAGATGTATACACACATAGGGACATCCTGTCCCTGAATGATCCAGGTTCCCTCCAAACACTAGAAAGAGTTTGTTAACGATAATGGAGGTCATCAACTCCAAAGATGACCATCCGAGAACCTGGACAAATTGTCAAAAGCGCCTCAATGACCTGCTGCACTCCGCCAAGCAAAGGGGGATATCACTTCTGTGCTTCCAGACTTGCATCTCTGCATAGTGCACGTCAGGCCTTGTATGGGCACAATGTATATGATGCTGAGCAGTGCTAAAGGAGCCTGCACTCATGATCTAACTGAATAAAACAACATCAATGTTAAAGGATATCAATAAGGAGAAAGAACTCTAGACCTCTTAGAGTGATCTGCAATCACCCTGACTCGATGAGACCCCCCCCCGCCCCCCACCCTCTTAACCTTGATGTGGTAGATGTAGCACAACATCCTACAGAAACACTAGATGTGGTGGGGTTATCAGATCTCCATGTTTTTGGACATGTAGAGGAGAGGGCAATGCACATTGTCAGAATACTATCCACAGAACGTTGTTTTACAGTGAATCCCCCCCTCCAAGTGTCACACCACTATGCTATTGATGCAGTTGACGTGGGCTGTCTGGGGCTGAGAGTTTGTGGAGGGCTGGGATTTTCTGTTCAAAATGGTTATGTGTAACCCTAAGCTACGAGTGTTTGGCCATGGAGAAAGTGAATGGCAGCTACTGATTACCGCAACTGCTTTGAAAGAATGTCACAAAGAACGATATTATCTTCATGGCCTCAAATCATGACTGCCTTGTGATTCTCTCAGAGATCCTGGAGGAGCTGCCAATCCTCCAGAGACAATTCAGGCCTCGGACAACTGGGGGAGATCGCCGACTCCGAGGAAGCACCATCGGCATTATCGCACTCAGCAGGATCCAGGCCTGAGTCTCGCACTCCAATGGGTAATGGTGTGGGCATAGATTGTGTAGCACTGGGTGATGAGCACGGCACCAGGGTACAGCAGGAGAGATCAGCAGCAGAGCTTTTGCTGCTCCATAATCGGCCTCAAATTTCGAATCATCCTTCAGGAAGGATATCAGCCATCCTTACCCAGCCTGACCAATATATGGCTCCGTGGTTATCACTGTTACCTGACACACTGTGTGCGGCATCCAGTAAAACTTGCTCATGTATGATATGCCATTCAGATACAAGATGGATGTAATGCTGTATCGAAGGTGTTGCGAACTCCCTCCCCTCCCTTCCACCTCTTGGGTCACACTCTTGCAAAGCAACAATCATCTGGAGCACAGCTGGATGAACTGCTCTCTGGCCACAATGACGAGATGTTGTGCCCATTGGAGCTCACATGCCCTGAAATGTATTTATATTTCAGTGTCCTAACCTTTCTCCCACTACCTGGTGTTACCAAGGTTGGGCCTGGCCAAGTTGCTGCTCCAACCAAATGCACCGTGTCATGTCCTCTATCCTCCTTAGAAATGTTTCATCCACAAAGAAAATACTCCAGTAGGTTTGTCAACCAATATTTCCCTTTCATATATGCATTTTGACCTTGTGTAATCTCGCTGATGTTTCCTAGCTGTCCTGATATCAAATCCACAGTAAGAGATTTTCACATTTTGCCATTGCAGGTGTTAAGCTAATGCTCTGCCATTCACTGCATTCTCTCTCCCTCCTTTTAAAAAATATATAATGGGGTTACTAACTTCCACCTTCCAATCTTCAACGATAGTTCCACTCCCACATTTGCCCTGTCTCCCTCCCTCTACATGCACCTGCTCTCTCGCTTAACGCATCTCTCACTCCAGATTTCTAATACCCTCCATAATCCTTGCATAATATCACCTCCCCACTCTTGCCCTTCCACCCTCCACTGCAATTTCACCCCCTCCCTTCTCTTCTTGCTCACTTCCTGTTATCCCTCCACACTCCCGACCTCTTACAACAGCTCTCTTCCCCCAACCTCTCTTTGCATCTCTCTTCCCCACTCTTCTTCTCCCCGTTGTCTGTCTTCCTGTGCACCATCAAATACCTCCCTCCCTTTAAGCCAAACAGCCTGTCGCTCCTCCATTCTCCGCAACTCTTCTTATCTACTGCAAATCTTCCACTCCCCTATCCCCACCCACTTTGCCTCCTCCTGTCCCACACTCCATTTGAAAAAATCCCAAATCTCGATCTACACCCATCCTCCCCAGCCCCCTTTCTGACATTCTTTGCCTCTATTTCTCAAAGTTTCTCTCTCCCTCTCTCCGTCATAAAATCTCAACCATTCCCCCTTCGCCCCTTACTTTGCTGCTCAACTCGCCTCTCCACCCTAACCTAACTTCTCCTCCTACCATCCCGTCTGTTTGCCTCCCAGCTCCCTCAAATACTCCCTGCCCCCTCCTTCTGTATTCCCTCTTTCCCCCCTTCATCTTGACCCACAATGACTGCTAGGACTCAACTCCACCTTCTCTCAGACTCAACCCTTATGGCAATGTCCCTCCTGCTCTCTCAGGATTCCTCGCACTTTGCCCCAGCTTTCAACACACTCCCTCCCATTCTATTTGCCCCTCCCACACATAGAATCACTATCTCCTTCACCCAACCTCTCTTTAACATTCCGTTGTACTCTCTCACTGCCCAACTTCAATCCCTCTCAACCAATCTCTTATGCACTCACCTCTCTCACTCTCAGAAAACTTTGCTCTCTCCGCCAGCACCCACTCAACTTCGCTCCTCATCACTGTCCCTAACACCTAGCCTCCATTCCTAACTTCCCTAATCTCTACCCCCCTCCTAACCAGTCCTTCTGCCATCCATTACCTCTTCCCCAACTCCGTCCCTACGCAGACACTCATCCTAACACCCTGTCTCCAAGTCTCCTGCATTGTCATGAGCCTTGCATTTGTTATTCCCCTTAGCCTCTCCCACTGCACACTGCCCTTCCCTTTGTACCTCCCAGCGGTTCATACTGAGAACCATAGGGTGGCAGGCTGGGGCATGACGCTCAATGGCACCTTGTTTGCGGTCAGCAAGTGCCAATCAGCTCCTGACCTCATTAAAGGCTTTGTTCAAAATTGGAAAACTGGTGAACACCAGAGGTGAGGCAGAGTGATGTCCTTGTTTCAAGGCAGCATTTGACCGTGTGTGGTATCAAATAGACCAAGAGGAAAATGAGCCAATAGTGAACATGGGCAACATCTCCCCTGGTAGCACTCATCCCTAGAACAAAGGAACATAGCTAGAGTTTTTGCAAGCTAATCATCTCAGAACAAGGATAGCATGGTAGGAATTCCTCAGGGTCGTGTCTGGAACAGCCAAATTCTGCTGCTTCAGCAATGACCTTCCTTCCATCATAAGATCAGAAATCGGGATCTTCACTGAATGTTCAGCACCATAGAGTCTCCTCAGATATTGAAGAAGTCCAAGTCCAAATGCAGCAACACTGGGACAATATCCAGGCTTGGACTGATGAGGAGCAATTAACATTTAAGCTACACAAGTGCCGGAAAAAGACTCTCTCCAACTAGAAGACATCCAACCATTGCCCCTTGAAGTTAATGGCATTAACATTACAGAATTCCCCTCTGTCAACGTAGTGGGTGATATTGTTTACCAGAAGCAGAACTTTGCTAGCCATATCAATCCTGTAACTAGAAGAACAGGTCAGAGGCTCGGAGCTCTGTGGCGATTAACTCACCTCATGACTCCCCAAAGATGTCCACCATCTCCAAGGCAATTGTTAGGATTACGTTGGAATACCTGAGACTTGAACTGATGAGAGCCTCTCCCACTTGTCACAATGCAGGTAAAACATCAGGTTGTACCCCCTTCCACAAACATTCATTGCTTCGACCGTAGTAGTACAGTGGCAGCAGTGTGTACCATTTCCAAGATGCATTGCTGAAACTGAGGAAGACTGCTTAGTGAGCACAATCCAAACTCACAATCACTGCCATCCATGAGGACAGCGGAAGCAGATAGATTAGCAGACCAACTGGAATTTCCCCACCAAACCGCTCACCACCCTAACTTGGAAATATATTGTCATTCCTCCTGTGTTGTTCTGTCAAAATTCTGCAACTCCGTTCCTAGCAGCACTGCGGGTTTACCTACACCACATGGACTGCAGTGTTTCAAGAAGGCAGCTGCTCATTACATTGTCATGGGCAACTCGGGATGGGCAACAAGTGCGCTCACATCCCTCGAAATAATAAAAATGAAACATGGGATTGTGTGGCGAAAATGGAGATGGAGTAGATCATGCATGGCTGTGTTGTCAGCTGGGTCAGAATTAATGGGAGAAATGGCCAGTCCTGCTCTTGTTTGTTATGTTCTTAGAGAACATAGAAAAAGGCGGGTAGAATGAAGCAGAGAAAAAAAGGGAAATGACAACATAAGTTGAACAAATGGTCAATTGAGCCTTTCCTGTCATTCAAAACCATTATCGTTGATCTTGGGTTTCAACTCCATTTTCCCGCATGCTTTCCAGGTCCCATAATTCATATAGGCACCAAAGTCGGTCTATCCCAACCTTAACTTCTTTCTACTGACAGGCAATCACAACTCCCTGTAGCGGGGGATGTCAGAGACTCACAGCCCACTGAATAAATTAATATCTCCTGATCTCAGCTCAAAAACGGGAGGCTGTGGTATATTGGCATTTTCACTGCACTAGTATTTCAGAGACTCAGGGCGATGTTCTGGGGAGCAGGGTTCAAATTCTGCAAGGGTAGATGTGAACATTTAATTCAATAAAAATCTGCAAATATAACTCTGATGTTATGACACTAAACCATTACCGATTTTCCGAAAAATAAACATACGTTTACACTAATGTCCTATAGGGAAGGATGTCTGTCATCATTACCTGGTCTTAGTCTAGACCCACAGCAATGTGTTTGACTGACAAATCTCTTCTGAACCAGGGCAGTTAGGGATGGGCAATAAATGCTGGGCAAAGCAACAGCGCCTTCATTTCATGAAGGAATCTTGAAAAGCAAAGATCAGCATCATATCCTGAGACTGTGTTCCTGTGTTTACAATACCCACCCAGGGGAATCAATCTCGCAACTTCCAGCATGTAAAGTGCCACCAGAACCTTATTTGTTAGAATAAAGACATCTTGCCTTTTTTTTCTGAACTCTTGAGAAAATATACCCTATGCAATCAGCTTTTCATCCTAGGATAATGCCTTGGCACCGGGGAGAAATTCAGTGATCATTAACTGCACCCCCTCCAACACAAGTGTATCCATTCTATAATATGGAAATCAACACTGCACAAAGCTTTCCAGAGGTAGTCTAACCAAAACGCTGTGCATGTGTAGCAACACTGGCTCCCTCTCACCACCCCCTCCCAGAGCACTAACAACCCACTTCTCCCCCACACATTCCACAATCCCCAACTTCTGCCCGGGCACTACTCCACGCCCTTTTGTCCGGCACAACCCCCTCCCCTCTCCACAGTTCTGTCCCTTCATTATCTCCCTCCCTATCTCCACCGGCATTTTCCCCACTCCGCACAACAATTGCAGATGTGGCTCAGCGAGTGGCACCAATGGATTGGCATGAATCAATCCACCACCAAATCCGAATTGTCCTCCTGCATGCCTCTTCTCCACTTTGGCCTGGACCTCACACATCACAAGGTCAAGAACCCCACCCCTTGCAGCTCAGTAACCCATTCCCAGCATCAGTGTCACTGATGCTATGATTTAAAAAAACAAGGAAATTGTACTTTGGGGTTGAGACTGAACTACTCTACATGAGGTCCACAATGTGCATGGGAATGTGTTGTTGGAGATGTGGAGCTGGGAGTTTGGAGTTGAGATGTGTAAACGTGATTCGAGGTTGGAGAGTGTTGGTGTTCCAGGGACCGAGCCAGGGAGGGATCTGATAGAATGTTTGGAGATGGAATGTGATATCGGAGATTCCAGGCTGGAGAGTGCTGGTCTTCCAGGGACAGAGCCGGGCAGGGAGATGGGCCGGGGATTGCAAATGGGATGAGATATTGAGATTCCAGCTTGCAGAGTGCTAGTATTCCAGGGAAAGAGCTGGGGAGGGAGAGGAGCTGAGGGTTTGGAGACTGAATGATATTATTGAGATTCCAGGTTGGAGAGTGTTGGTGTTCCAGAGATGGGGAGGGTGAGGGGCTGGAGGATTCGTAATGGGATGGGTTATTGAGGTTCCAGTTTGCAGAGTGCTAGTATTCCAGGGAAACAGCTGGGGAGGGAGAGGAGCTGAGGGTTTGGAGACTGAATGATATTATTGAGATTCCAGGTTGGAGAATGTTGGTGTTCCAGAGATGGGGAGGGTGAGGGGCTGGAGGATTCGTAATGGGATGGGTTATTGAGGTTCCAGTTTGGAGTATTTTGGTGTTCCTGTGACTCAGCCAGGGAGGGAGAGGAGTCAAGCAGTTGGAGATGTGATGTGACATAGGGATTCCAGCTTGGAGAGTGCTGGTGTTCCTGGTACATAACCAGGGAGAGAGATGTGTCGGCGGCTTGGAGATGGGATCTTATATTGCGATCACGGGTCTTAGAATACAGGAGCTCCAGCACATTCCTCAGTAGGGAGAAGAGCCTGAGGTTTGGAAATGGGATGTGACATCTGAATTCGAGTTTGTAGAGTGCCAGTAATCCAGGGACAGAGCCTGGCCAGAGCTGCAATTCAAACAAGACTGAAGAAATGTGTACATTGACGTGAAGCAACTTAGCAAATGTCTGCAGCTGGGTCATTGACTGAAAAAAAAAACACCCAGGAAGTTATTATGCAGCTACAACAATCAAGTTCAAAGGAAAAAATAAAATAGCATGTTTTACTTTGGGATTGGATTGGAATGGAAATCTTCCTACAATTCAACATATCAATGATGAGTCCACACCTGCTGTCTTCCGGGCCATTTAGATTCCCTTCCCGAAGGAAATGCATACGACCTCTGGAGAGAGTTTTGTGAAGAGTCGCTGCACTATTTTTGATGATGAGAGGGATTTAACATGAAATGAGTTTCAATGGAATGCTCCTATCTTGCCAGATGTTTTCCAGAATGAGAGCAGAACAAATTTAAATTTTTAATAGACTTGAAAGGATCCATGTTGAGATAACGTTACCCCCGGGCTGCAGAATCTAGAACACTGGGACAAGTTCAGAATAGGAACAAATCCTTTAAGACTGAGGTTAAGAGAAATTAGAGAGATTTCCACTCTCCAAGGAAAGGGCACCTTTGTAATTCGCTTATCCAGGGAATTGTGGGCACACAGTAGTTGACATTAGTGAGAACAGAAGTTGATAGTTGTTTGCATACTGAGGGAATAATGGTTCTGGAGAGATTGTGGGAAAAGTGAGGTTGACATTGATTAGACGTTATCATGTTGAATGGTGAAGCAGGGTCGATGAGCAAAGCGGACTCGCCTGCTCATGATACTTGTGCCCTGAGATCAGAGACAAGGACATGGAGAGTGAAGAATAAAGGAAGAACAGCTGAACACAAGAGATGTGAGCAGAAGTTGACCCACAGCCCATCGGCCAGCAACCCAATCCAAAAGCTCATTTTGTATTCAATTCCGTATTCACGCCTATTCCCCACATCCACTAATTCCCAGAGAAAGCAACCAACTGACGATCCAAAACCTAAATGTATTTAACAAAGGAGCTTCCACATCCTCATGGGGTTGAGAATTCCAAGGACCAACCACCCTTTGTGTGAAGTAGTTACTCCTCATCGCAGTGTGAAATGACCTGCCCCTTATGCCCAGAGTGTGCTCACGGGTTTTATGTCCACCGACCAGAAGAAACCATCTCTCCACACCCACCCTGTTAAACCCCTATAGAATTTTGAACGATATAATGGATTCACCTCTCATTCTCCTCATGACCAGTGAATATCGGCCAAATTAACTCAGACTCTCATTATGTGGTAACCCGCTCATCCCAGGGACTGATCAGGTGCATCTTCACTGTAAAGTCTGCAATGCACGTGTAATATTTCTTCAATGTGGAGACAAGAACTACACACTGTCTTCCAGATACGCTCTCATTAAAACACGGTGGAAATGTAGGAAGGCTTCTGCCTCCCTTGCTCTTCCCAGCAAAGCATCCCCTACCTCCGGACACCCAGCTGGCACTACACACTCATGCAACAACCAGGCTCCGAGTGGCATCTCTGTTTTGGCACAAACCAATCCAGCCACACTTCAGATGCTCTTCTATGCCTTCGGATTTCTCCTTTTGCCCTTGACCCACAGCTTCATATCCACCACTGGGCAATAACATTCCAGCCGTCAACTTCCATAATATGATGGGGACGAGGAGCCAAGAGTTTGGAGAAGTGCTCTGACATCGGAACGCCAGGTTGGAAAGTGCTGGTGCTCGAGGTTCAGAGCAAGTGATGGCGAATAGCTATGCATTTGGAGATGTGATATGATTTCGACATTCCAGGTTGGAGAATGATGGTTCTCCAGGGACAGAGCGGGTGAGGGAGAGGAACAAAGGGTTTGGCGATGGGCTGCGATAAAGGAATTCCAGGTTGGAGAGTGCTGACGTTCCTGGTACAGAACCGTGGAGCTGGAGAAGCCAAGTATTTAAAGATGGGATGTGATATCCGGATTCCAGGTTAGAGAGTGCTGGTGCTCCAGGGACTGAGCCGGGGAGGGAGAGGAGCTGAGGCTGTGGAGACTGGATGTGATATCGGGATTCCACGTTAGAGAATGGACCAGGCCCGGTCCACTCCTCCATCACCCCCTACTCCTCAACCCCCACCTATGGCACCACCCCATGTCCACGCAAAAGATGCTACACCTGCCCCTTCATTTCCTCTCTCCTCACCGTCCAAGGGCCCAAACATTCCTTTCAAGTGAAGCAACATTTCATTTGCATTTCACCCCACTTAGTCTACTGCATTTGTCACTCCCAATGTGGTCTCCTCTACATTGGAGAGACCAAACGTAAACTGGGCTACCGCTTTGCAGAACACCTGCGGTCTGTCCGCAAGAATGACCCAAACCTCCCTGTCGCTTGCCATTTTAACACTCCACCATGCTCTCTTGCCCACATGTCTGTCCTTGGCTTGCTGCATTGTTCCAGTGAAGCCCAATGCAAACTACAGGAACAACACCTCATCTTCCGACTGGGCACTTTACAGCCATCCAGACTGAATATTAAATTCAACAACTTTAGGTCCTGAACTCCCTCCTCCATCCCCACCCCCTTTCTGTTTCTTCCCCCTTCCTTTTGTTTTTTTTTCCAATAAATTATATAGATTTTTCTTTTTCCCACCTATTTCCATTATTTTTAAATATTTTTAAATCTTTTATGCTCCTCCCACCCCCACTAGAGCTACACCTTGAGTGCCCTACCGTCCATTTTTAATTAGCACATTTGTTTAGATAATATCACCAACTTTAACACATATGTGTTCTTTTGTTCTGTTGTCTGTGACATCTTTTGATGATCTATTTCTGTCACAGCTTGTTTATCCCTACAACCACACCACCCCCCTCCACTTCTCTCCCCCCACCCAACCCACCCACCCCCCCATACCTTAAACCAGCTTATATTTCACCCCTTCCTTGGATTCACCTAGTTCTGTCGAAGGGACACGAGGACTCGAAACGTCAACTCTTTTCTTCTCCGCCGATGCTGCCAGACCTGCGGAGTTTTTCCAGGTAATTCTATTTTTGTTTTGGATTTCCAGCATCCGCAGTTTTTTGTTTTTAAAATACAACGGATGTTTAGATTGAGTTGGGAAAAGAAAACTATAGCAAAATCTGCAGCTTGGGCCATTGACTGGGAGACTTAATTAACAGGAAGTTAATATCTACCGAAAAAGAAAATATTTCAAAGGAAATAGTAAAATTGGATGTATTTTTAAGGGATTGGGTTTTCACAGGAATAGATCTTCCCACAATTGTTCAGGGCATTCGTGTGATCACATTTGTTGTTTTTTGAACCGTATTGATCTCCAGTCCTCAGGACGGATATACTTCCCCTGGAGAGGGTGCAGTGAAGTGTCATGTTTAAGTATTTAACATTTCAAATTTTGGTCCTTTTTAGTTACTCAAAGTATCCAGAAGAGCTGTCTCCAATAAAATTAAATCCCACCGCACTCACAAGCACACAGAAATTATCCAAAACCCGCAAGTAACCTGCCTTTACATTAATTAATTATACAATAGTATAATAGAAATTATTACATTTTCCTTAAAACCCTTATCCTTACTCGAAAAGGTACAAATAGATATTTTCATCCAGCCCCATGAATAACCTTTAGATTAAATGTTTGCAGCAGCAACTCCATCTGTCTCCAAATTTGTCCAGAAACATTAAAGAATTGTGATCTGTAGGAAGAATAGTTTCTGAGGAATTTGCAATGTCAATCTCAAAATGATTCAATGCTGATAACAGACCCAAAGCCTTTTTTTGTTTGTTCAATATATTCTCTTTTATATAAACTCCATTGAAAAAACCCTTTTGATTGTTCGTCGAGTTTCATATTTTTGTAATTGTACAACCATAACGCCTTTATGGTTCACGTCAATAACCAATCTAAATTGCTTAACATGATTAGCTACTGCCGAAAGTGCTTATACAGTTTTCAGACATTCAAATGCCTTCTGGCACTCCAGTGTCTATTGAAATTTCCTGGGTGTTTTTAATAGGTCAATCAATGGAGCAAACAAATAGTTACAATTTGAAACAAAAACAGAATTACCTGGAAAAACTCTGCAGGTCTGGCAGCATCGGTGGAGAAGAAAAGAGTTGACGTTTCGAGTCCTCGTGACCCTTCGACAGAACCGTTCTGTCGAAGAGTCACGAGGACTCGAAAGGTCAACTCTTTTCTTCTCCGCCGATGCTGCCAGACCTGCTGAGTTTTTCCAGGTAATTCTGTTTTTGTTTTGGATATCCAGCATCCACAGTTTTTTGTTTTTATTAGTTACAATTTGGTACAAATTTCAGGTAAAACCCACTCATGCCCAGAAATGACAAAACTTCCTGTTTTTGCTGTAGGCATGCAGTATCTCTCTGAGCAATCATGTCATGCCCAATGTCATAGCCAAGGTTTGTGACTTGCTCTTTTGCAAATTCACTTTCTGCCAAGTTCATAATCAAATTTGCTCCTTGTCGTCCATTGAATAATTCACCCAGATATTTTAAATGTTCCTCCCACATTTGACTGAAAACTATCTGGCCGCCCCGATGAAATGGACAGTTGTTCAATTCTGCAATTATTTTGTTTGTCCGTCTTTGAAACGTTTCATGTACAAGATTTTCATACCACATGTTATGAATTTCAACAGATATAGTCCACTTTCTGTCAAAGGCATCAATACTGCTTTGCTCTCTCTAATAGTGTTGCTTGCCAATGCCCTTTCAGCAAATTAATTTTGTGATATGTTTTGATTGTCCCACTTTCTCAATGCAATCTTCCAACCAATGTATAGGATATGAATCCTCTGTTCTCAGTGCACTTAACTTTCAATAATTCGCTCACAGACGCTGTTTTACATTCATTTTCGGTCCAATGCCATAGCTGAATTCCAGTAACTGTGGCTAGCCTCAGTGATGTATTTAAACACTTGGATTCAATTTATTTCCGTATTTGGAATAACTTTGTCAGATTTAATATATAAGACCTTATTGAAGATGAATCTTCTACACACACATCATCTATAGCTAAATTTGTCCTGCCTGACTATTCCCCCAAATATCTTTGTGTGACTCCAATAGTATCTCCAAATCACTCTGATGCATCTCTGTAAGGTAACTCAGTATTACATAGCATTTTCTGTTAACCCCGCATTTTCCGATTGGGTTAGAGTTAAATTAATTTCAAAATGCTTCATTTCTACCTCTTTCTTTTTATCCAAGACAGTTACACCTCATTATGTTCATCTACACTCTTAAAGTACATCTTAAGCCTATTTACATAGCACACCGTCTGCTTGATCCTGTAAATACTGAAACATTCCCCGAGTATCCAATATGTAAATTAAGACAATCCCCAGAATCCCCTGTAAACACTGAAACACTCCAGGGGTTAAGCTATAAATAGCGACTTTATCCCTGGGAATCCCCAATAAGTAGTGAGGGACACCCCAGGGAATCCATAGAAATACCAACACATTGCACGGGGTCCCCTATCAATACTCAGAACTACCTACCGATTCTCGATAAATACTAACACATACCAGAGTGAATTGCTATAAATACTGACTTGCCTTGAGATTACCTATGGACACTGAGAGATTCGCTGGGGAAACGTTACAACTTCGGAGACACTCCTAAGGGACCACCTGTAAAAAATGGCACACTCCAGGAGAATCTATTATAAATACTGAGACAGTATTTGGGGACTACTATGAACACTGCACACTCCCTGGGGATCAGCCATAAACACTGGAAAACTTCCCTGGGACCCCTTATATATATATATATATATATATATATATATATAGATACATTCCCAGGGGATCTACTGTAAGTAGAGATGCACTCACAGGGAACCCCTGTCTATAATGATACGCTACCGGGTATTAACTTTCAGTTCTGAGGCACTCCCCTGGGATCCGCTGCAAATACTGACATACTAACTTAGGAAATATAAATGCCAAGATATTTCCAGGGGATCCACTTTAAACAATGTTTCAATCACATAGGATTTACAGTAAAATCTGAGGCACACCTCGGTGATCCCCACTAAATAATAAGACTCTCCCCAAATCCCCTATAAATATTGACAAACTACTCAGGCATTCCCTGTAAATACTTCAACACAAACTGGGGATCTGCTATTAATGCTGAGACACTCACCTGGAACTCCAGTTAAATACTGAAAAACTCACTGAGACACTTCTCGGGGATTCCCCGTAAATACTTCAATACACACTGAGGACACTCAATAAAAAACTGAGCCACTCAACAATGATCCCATTTAAATATTGGAAAAACTGACCAGGGATCCAGTCGAAATACTGAAAAACTCCCGGGGGATGCCCAACAAATACAGAAACATGCAAAGCGGATCCACTATGAATAATAGCACTCTACCGGAATCACATATAAACACTGAGACATTCCATTAGCAATCCCCTATACATGCAGAGGCACTCCTGAGGAAACATAGTAAATACTGAGACAATACCTGGCGATCACCTATAAACACTGAGGGATTCCATGGGGATCACCAATGAATACAGACATACAGCCTGGAGATCACAATTCAATACTGAAACACTGCCCGAGCATCCTCTATAAATATATAGATTCTGCCTGGAGATCCACAAATAATGCTGATAGACACCCCAGGGGTTCCTATGAATACTGTGGTACTCCCTGGGGGTCCCGCATAAATACTGAGCACTTCCTGAGAATCCCACATGTATGCTGAGACACTCCCTGGGGATCACCTACTAATACAGAAACATTCATAAGGGACCATCTTTAAATAATGAACCCTCACCAGCGATCCCTTATAAATACTGAGAGAAATCATGGGATCCTGTATAAATATTGAGCCACTTCTGGGGAATTGCCTATCAATACTGAAACTCTCAGTGGGTATTCCCTGTTAATACTGAGAGGCTCCCTGGTGACCACTATAAATACTGTTACACACACCGGAAAACACCTACAAAAATGGAGGAACTCCCAGGAAGCCCCATAAAATACTGAGTCTCTCCCCAAGGAGCCCCTATCAATACTGAGACACTGCCCAGAGATCTACTGTAAATAACAAGACCCTGCCTGGGGAAGCCCTATAAATATAAATAACCGCCCACTGGATCCCCTATTCATTCTGATTCACGACACCTGTATCCCCGATACATACTGATACAAATCTTGTGGAATCCTCTTTTCATGCAGACATACACACCAGGGCACCTGATAAACACTAAGGCATTCCACGGGGATCACCGATAATCAGTGAAACACTGTCTGATGATAACTAATAATCACTGGTGTCCCCCAGCGGATCCTGTATAAGTGCCGACATAGAGCCCGGGTTTTGCATATAAATACTGAGGCACTCCCCGGGAATACCCTGTAAATACCGAGACACTGCCCAGGGATCCAATATCAATGCTGAGACTCATCCCACGGCTTCCCTATAATGACTGATACACCCAATGACATCCCTTAAAAATACTGAGACAATCCCCATGTATTCTTTATAAAAACTGAGACACTGCCCAGGGGTTCTGCATAAATACTGAGGCACACACTTCTGGGTTCCTATACACATAGTGAAACAGTGACAAGTGGTCCCATATAAATACTGCAGGAGGCCCCAGGGCTCACCTCTAAATGCTGAGACACACGATAACATCCCCATATATATTGAGACACTTCTCCGTGATTCTCTTTAAATACTGCAACACTCCCTGGTTATCAACTATAAATAATGACACATTCCCCATGGGATCACACTTAACTACTGAGACAATCGCAACTGATCCCCTGTAAATACAGAGACGCTGCCCAGGGGATCGACTAAAAATTCTGAAACGCTACCCAGGAAATATTTTAAATACAAATAAAATCACCGGGCATCACCTAGCAACACTAAGATGCTCCCTGGTGATAACTGATAAATACTGGGTATCGCCCACATGATCCCATATGAGTAATGAGGCACTGTGCCGGGTAACAAATATAAGTGTTGAGGCATACCCCAGGGATCCCCTATAAAAACTGATGCACTCACTGGGGATTACTTATAAGTGCTTAGACACCACCCCAGATCCCCGATAAATGCTCAGTCAACAAGACGGTATCAACGATAAATAATGAGTCACAATTCGGGGATACACTAAAATTACTCAAACACTTCATGGGGATCCCACAAATATACCAATACACTGCCCTGGGATCCAGCATAAATAATAAGACACACCCAGATGAATCCCTATAAACACTGGCACATTTCCCCAGTATCCGCTATAAATGTTGAGAAAGTCACTGCGGAATCCACTATACATGCAGACACAATCCCTAGGACACATTAAAAATAGTGCAACACTCCCCTGTGTTCACCTCTTGACACTGAGACACTCCCTGGAGATAACCTATAAATCATGGGTTATTCATTCGGGATGGTATGTAAAAACTGAGGCACTGCCAGGGGAACCACTGTAAAAACGGAGACACATCCAGGCGACACCAATAAATAATGACATACTGCCCATGGACCAGATATAAAAACTGAGGGACTCCCTTAGGACTCCCTATAAATACTGAGTCACTCCCTGGGACTCACCTATCAACACTGAGAGACATACCAGAAATCTCCTATAAATAAGGAAACACAAAGGAAACCCTATAAATACTCAAACATTCACAGGAGACCCTTTAAAAGTTGAGGCAAACGGGCTGGTGGCCTCCTATAAAAACTAACAGTCTCCCTGGAGACCACGCCACAAACAGTGACAGAGTGCCTGGAAGCCCCAGTTAATATTGTCACTCTCACAGTTCAGCCATATAAATGCTGACAGACTCCCAGGATACCCCCTATAAACACAATCACTCTCCCAGGAGACTACTTATATATAGTGACACATTCCCTGGAGAGCACCATTAAATATTGACTCATTGCCGGGACATCCTCTATAAATACTGGCAATCTTACCAGAGCCCCCTATAAATACTAACACACACTCTGTAGATTCTCTATGTATACTGGCACACTCCCTTGAGCAACAAATAAATACCAACACATTCACTGGAGAACCATTTTTAAGATTGACTCACTTCCCGGAGAGCTAGTATAAATAATGATACACTCCTTGGAGACCAAATTTGAAAAGTGGCACACTCTCCAGTGTAACCCTATAAATACTGAAGCACCACCCACATTCTCCAAGAGCCCCATTAAATAGTGATACACTCACATGAGACCCCAATAAATATTGCACAACCTCTGAAGTCCCCCGATAAATACTGACACAATCCTCAGAGGCTGAAATAAACACTGACACATTTCCCAGACAGCCTGTATAAATACTGAAACATTCCCTGGGGACTACCCTAGAAATACTGACACACTCACTGGAGAACCCCTAAAAATACTGAAACAACTTCCAAAGACCCTCAACAAATGGTGACACATTCCTCAGAGATCCCTTATAAAAAACGATGCACTCACAAGAGGCCCCCTATAGATACCTACAATTCTGCAGAGACCCCCTACAAATACCGAAACACTCCTCCGAGACCCCCTATAAATACTGACAGTCTCTGGAATTCCGTTTAATTACTGCTACAATGACTATTATCCATTCAAGAAAAAAACAGAATTACCTGGAAAAACTCAGCAGGTCTGGCTGCATCGGCAGAGAAGAAAAGAGGTGACATTTCAAGTCCTCATGACCCTTCGACAGAACTGATTTAATGTTAGAAGAGGGGTGAAATATATGCTGGTTCAAGGTGGAGTGGGGGAGAAGTGGGGTGGGGGTGGTGTGGTTGTAGGGATAAGCAAACAGTGATAGGAGCAGATAATCAAAAGATATCACAGACAATGGAACAAAGAGGTGTTGAAGTTGGTGATATTATCTAAACAAATGTGCTAATTAAGAATGGATGATAGGGCACTCAAGGTGCAGCTCTAGTGGGAGTGGGGGTGGAAAGACTAGCCCGACATGCAAGATTTAAAAATAATGGAAATAGGTGGGAAAAGAAAAATCTATATAAATTATTGGAAAAAACAAAAACAAAAGGAAGGGGGAAGAAACAGAAAGGGGTGGGGATGGAGGAGGGAGGTCAAGACCTAAAGTTGTTGAATTCAATATTCAGTCCAGAAGGCTGTAAAGTGCCTAGTCGGAAGATGAGGTGTTGTTCCTCCAGTTTGCGTTGGGCTTCACTGGAACAATGCAGCAAGCCAAGGACAGACATGTGGGCAAGAGAGCAGGGTGGGGTGTTAAAATGGCAAGCGACATGAAGGTTTGAGTCATTCTTGCGGACAGACCACAGGTGTTCTGCAAAGCGGTCGCCCAGTTTACATCTGGTCTCTCCAATGTAGAGGAGACCACATTGAGAGCAACGAATGCAGTAGACTAAGTAGGGGGAAATGCAAGTGAAATGTTGTTTCATTTGAAAGGAGTGTTTGGGCCCTTGGACGGTGAGGAGAGAGGAAGTGAAGGGGCAGGTGTTGCATCTTTTGCGTGGGCATGGGGTGGTGCCATAGGAGGGGGTTGAGGAGTAGGGGGTGATGGAGGAGTGGACCAGGGTATCCCGGAGGGAATGATCCCTACGGAATGCCAATAGGGGGGGTGAAGGGAAGATGTGTTTGGTGGTGGCATCATGATGGAGTTGGTGGAAATGGCGGAGGATGATCCTTTGAATGCAAAGGCTGGGTGGGTGATAAGTGAGAAAAGGGGGACCCTATCATGTTTCTGGGAGGGAGGAGAAGGTGTGAGGCCGGATGCGCGGGAGATGGGCCGGACATGGTTGAGGGCCCTGTCAACGACCGTGGGTGGGAAACCTTGCTTAAGGAAGAAGGAGGACATGTCAGAGGAACTGTCTTTGAAGGTAGCATCATCAGAACAGATGCGATGGAGGCAAAGGAACTGAAAGAATGGGATGGAGTCCTTAGAGGAAGCGGGGTGTGAGGAGCTGTAGTCAAAGTAGCTGTCGGAGTCGGTAGGCTTGTTATGGATATTGGTGGACAGTCTATCACCAGAGATTGATACAGAGAGGTCAAGGAAGGGCAGGGAAGTGTCAGAGATGGACCATGTGAAAATGATGGAGGGGTGGAGATTGGAAGCAAAATTAATAATTTTTTCCAAGTCCCGATGAGAGCATGAAGCAGCACCGATGTAATCATCGATGCACCGGAGAAAGAGTTGTGGAAGAGGGCCGGAGTAGGACTGGAACAAGGAATGTTCCACATACCCCATAAAGAGACAGGCATAGCTGGGGCCCATGCGGGTACCCATAGCCGCACCTTTTATTTGGAGGAAGTGAGAGGAGTTAAAGGAGAAATTGTTCAGCGTGAGAACAAGTTCAGCCAGACAGAGGAGAGTAGTGGTGGATGGGGATTGTTTGGGCCTCTGTTCGACGAAGAAGCTAAGGGCCCTCAGACCATCCTGGTGGGGGATGGAGGTGTAGAGGGATTGGACGTCCATGGTGAAGAGGAAGCGGTTTGGGCCAGGGAACTGGAAATTGTTGATGTGATGTAAGTTGTCAGAGGAATCACGGATGTAGGTGGGAAGGGATTGGACAAGAGGAGAGAGAAGGGAATCAAGATAACGAGAAATGAGTTCTGTGGGGCAGGAGCAAGCTGACATGATCGGTCTACTGGGACAGTTCTGTTTGTGGATTTTGGGTAGGAGGTAGAAGCGGGCCGTCCGAGGTTGGGCGACTATCAGGTTGGCAGCTGTGGGAGGGAGATCCCCAGAGTAGATGAGGTCAGTGACAGTCCTGGAAACAATGGCTTGAAGGGTCATGAGGACTCGAAAAATCAACTCTTGTCTTCTCCACCGATGCTGCCAGAAGTGCTGAGTTTTTCCAGGTAATTCTGTTTTTGTTTTGTATTTCCAGCATCAGCAGTTTTTTTTTTTGTTATTATCCATTTAAGTACTGGCACTCTTCCCAGAGACCCCCAATAAATACTGTTACATTCACTGGAGAGTCTCTGTGTAAACAGAAACTCCTCACAGGGACACTTGTAAATATGGGCACGCTTCCCACTGATCTCGGAAAAATGCTGACATAATCCTCTGGCTCACCCTGTAAACACCGACACAATCCTCAGGGACATTCTTTTAATACTGACAAACTTCACAGTGATCCCACTGAGAATACTGGCACAATCATTAAAATCCCCTGTCAATGTTGACACAGTCGATTGAAGCTTTATTTACTGTCACACGCCTCATGAAAATCATCAACATTCAAACAAACTGATTGGGGGAGTAGTTGTAAACAATGCAATGATCCCAGGTTAGCCCTGTGCATACTGACATTTTCCCCTGGGACAGCTTGTTAAATATGACACACACCCCAGTGAGATATACCTATATTAACACAGAATCAATTCGCCCTCCCTATAATCATGGAGAACACTCTCCACGGACTCTGTCATTACTGCTGCTCAAATGCAAGGGGCTTTTGTGACTGACACACACCCCAGGAAAACATACATATGAAAAGACAGAATCCAGTCGCCCTCCCGAGGAATATGGAGAACAATCTCCAGAGGCACACTGTAATTACTGACATACAAACTCAGGGACTCTTGAGAATACCGATACATGACGCAGAGAAACCCCAGAAAAATTGACACACAACCCAGGGAAGAGTTGTAATCATTGTCCTGGGACCAACACTAACTACAAAAACTGTCAATGGGGACTCTCGTGAACTCTGACAATCTGACAATGAACAGCCTTTACGTACTGACCCAGTCAGCCAGGAGCAAGCTGAATACTGTGATACAACCCGGTGAACCATATTATTGCAAAGAGACGGCACTAGAATATACTGTAAAAACCGACATACACATGGCGTGCGCCTGCAAAACTGATTCACAGGTGGATAACCCCTTGTCCACAATGACACACAGGCAGGGGAGACACTGTAAATACTGAACAATCCACACACACCTCACAAGACCAACCATCGCCAATCGCCCCCATATCTTCTGGACACTCGCCATCCTCGCTAATACTAAATGTGACGATTAGATTAAATAATGACACGGCCCCCAACCCCACCTGCTCATGAATGGAAACTCTGTAAACACTGATACACCACCAGGGACCCATTCTAAATATTGACAACCCCCCGGGGACTCCTGTAAATAATGACACACCCGCCATAACCCGCTGTAAATACTGACAAGCCGACAGGGACCCTATGAAAATACTGACACAGCCCCAGGGAGCGAAGAATAAAACTGACAAAACCACAGTGACCGCCTGTAAATACTGACACACATGCAGGGGTCATCTATAAATACTGACACCTGCGTTAACGCCTGTAAATACTGACACACCCACAGTTACCGCCTGTTAATATTGACAGACTCATATTGACGGTCGGTAAACACTGACAACCCCTCTGCATCAATGCCAAAGCAAAATATAATCATTCCCACAGTAAACCATGTAATCATTAAAAATAATAGTTACAGTGTTGACGCAGGCAGTCATAGCCAAAAGGTCAGGGCTGCAGGTTCATGGTATTTATGAACAGCAGGACTCACCTGTAGTGTCATTTCTGCAGGAAATGTCTGTATATTGACACACTCTGACTCAGAGTCATTGAGCTGTGGTCTGACGGTCTGGGGAGGGACTGGGGGACTTAATGTATACAGTGCCAGACTGTGCTAGTTATAATGTGATGAGAAAGCTGCATGTTTGATTCCTATCTCTGTCCGTTAGGCTCAGTGGTGTATGTTCGATTCCCTGCAGTGGGGAAAAGCTTCCTGCTCCTGAAAAAAACTGTATTTTAAACCTAATGTTTCAGTGAATGTGAACTTATACCAGCCTCAGTGCTTATTGTGCTGGAGAAATAACAATGATTTATACCCAAAAGGCAGTGAGCAGCATTAAGTGTCGTCCCTGCTGCAATCGTTCCATCTCAGTGCCACATGAACACAAATCCGGAAATAGATTCTCCTCTGAAGATAGGAAATACTTTCAGTATTAAACCATTGAGCGCATGGTGCCTGAACAACCGTTTAACATGATCAAGGTTTAGCTTTCACCTCTAGTCCAGCGTCGGCATTATACCCAAGTCCTTCAATCCCCTTCATGTTCAAAATGTTTTTTTTTAGTGGAATGTAATCAGCAAAAGTGCATCCACATTAACATGGTGGACAGAAATGCAATGATTCTGAGCAGTTTAACTGAAATCATTTCAATTCTTCTCAGTCATAATTGGCTGCCCTATAGTTATAAAAATGGTGATCCATAGTTCGAGACTGGTATCCAGAGATAAAGCTTCCCGTCATCTAACCTGTCGATACCCTAACTGATTTGTACAGGGAAACAGGATCACATCTTATTCTTCTAAATTGTGGGGAATATAAATCTAGTTCACTTCCTTCCTCTTCACAGCACAACTCCAATCTTTCCCTGGAGTCTTTCCAGTGAACATTCATTACAAACACCGTAAGACAAGTCTACACATCATTAGGTAAGGAGACTCAACTGTACAAACCTGCACACTCTAATAGAGAGGTGTCAAACAAAGAGGATTAATGGAAATCACATTGCATCAATAAATACATTACTGATACAGGGGATCAGTTCACCGGATGCCTGTTTCACAGAGGAAGAACAAATCTACATCAGGTTAAATTATTCTGTTAGTGCCAGACCATTGTTCACAGCACCGAAGGACTCTCGGAAAATATCAGACATTTCAATGGAGCGTTAAGCTGAGGCTTTTAGGGGTGATCAAATAATAAAATCCATCTCAAATAATACATAACATGGCTTTTTAGGCAGTCCTGTGGCAAAACACAATCCAGTGAGCTAGGTTGACTAGTGTAACTGCAGTAACTGGCTGGTCACTGAATTTGAGATTTCCTGTATGGAGGAACAATATCTTCGCTTTCAAAAAGCTTACCTCAACATAGCAATACGTTTAATTAGAACTGTAGAAGGAAGATTTCATGCAACAAAATTTATTGGTGCAGAATAATGAATAGGATTTAAAAAAATTTCAAAACATTTCACATGGGGAGATACAAAGAATGCAAGATACAAAATTCTGAGCCACCCAAAAGCAGTATTAAAGGGGAGGAGACAGGGCAAAAGGTGTTGAATGTGGTGATATTATCTAAGGAATGTGCTAATTAAGGGCAGTAAGCAGGACAAGCAAGGTACAGGTAGCCCTAATGGGGGTGGGGTGGGGCGAATAAATCGAAATATGCTAAAAGGTAGTGATAAACCAATGGATAGAAATACCTTTAAAAATAATGGAAATAGGTGGGAAAAGAAAAATATATATAAATTATTGGGAATAAAGTGGGGGTCGGAATGGGTGTGGGGATCGAGGAGAGAGTTCTCCTTTACTTCCCCTCTCCTCACCGTCCAATTGCCCAAACACTCCTTTCAAGTGAAGCAGCATTTCACTTGCACTTCCCTCAATTTAGTCTACTGCATTTATGGCTCCCAATGCGGTTTCCCCCACATTTGAGAGAGCAAAGACAGACTGGATGAACGCTTTGCAGAACACCTTTGGCCTGTTCACAAGCATGACACAGACCTCCCTGGTCATTTGCCATTTAACACCCCATCCTGCTCTCATGCCCATATATCCATTCTTGGCCTGCTAAATTGTTCCAGTGAAACTTAAAGCCAGCTGGAGGAGCAGCACCTCATCTTCCGACTAGCCACTTTACAGCCTTCTGGGCTGAATGTTGAGTTCAAGAATATTACATCATGAACTCTCTCCTCCATCACCATCCACGTTCTAATCCCCCCCCCCACCCCCCACCCCCTTTTTTTCTATAATTTAAATAGATTTTTCTTTTCCCTCCTATTTCCATTATTGTAAATGCATTTCCATCCATTGTTTTATCTCTACCTTTTAGCCTATTTTGATTCCTTCAGCCGACCCCACCCCCATTAAGGCTATCTGTACCTTGCTTGTTCTGTTTTCTACCCATAATTAGAACATTCCTTAGGTAATATCACCACCTTCAAAACCTCTTCGTCCTTTTGTCTATTTATCTTTTGGTTATCTCTAGCTATCACTGGCCCTCTATCCAGCTGTAACCACATTGCACCCCCCCCCCACCCTTAAACCAGCTAATATTTCACCCATTTTCTATTTTTCTTAGTTCTGTTGAAGAGTCATACGGACTTGAAACATTAACTGTGTTCCTCTCCGCAGATGCTACCAGACCTGCTGCGTTTTTCCGGGTATTTTTGTTTTGTTTTGGATTTCCAGCTTCCTTTATCTTAGGTTTTATAAAGAGTTGTGTCCTGCAACATGCATATTTCTAGTTGGGAACAAATTAAAAGGTCGGACCTCAAAATTAGTAATCTCAGGTTTATGACAAATGCCACGTGCTAGCAATAGGAGAAATAACAGGGTATATTTAATGGATATGTGGCCGAAGAAATATTTTATCAGAGAGGAATTCAAATTTCTGGGACATTAGGAGCTGCTCCCGGGAATGTGGCACCAATACGAACAGGACAGCTTGCATCTGGGCAAGTGTGGGACTAACTTCCTCGGTGGGTGTTTGCTCCTATGTTTTGGGAATGTTTAAACAGGAATCGCCAGGAAACGGGAAGCTGAGTAGGGAGACAGAGGAGGGGGAATAATGGATAGAAATGAAAGACAGAAAAGGAAGAAGAAAATTTGGAAGGCAGGAAACAAAAACAAGGCCGAGAAAGAAATGGTCTCATGGTGCAACATAAAGCTAAGATGACTTACAATGGTAATAAACAAGTCTAAAGGCATTTTATCTGAATGCACAGAACATTCACAGATGTTAGACAAATTAACAGCACAAATATATAAAAAGGTTTGCGATATAATTGCATTTACAGAGACATGTTTGCAGGTATCCCAAGGATGAGAACTGAACACCAGAGGTATTTCATGTTTACGAAGGACAGACAAATAGCTAAATGAGGTGGGGTTGCACTTTTAGTTAAGGAGGAAATCAACGCAATACTGAGGAAGGCTATTGGCTCGGAAAATCATGATGCTGATTCTACTTGGCTGGAGAGATGAATCACCAAGAGGCAGAAAGTGTCGGTGGGGTTTGCGTTTCAGCCCCTAAATAGGAGCAGTGATGCATGGCTAGGCATTAAGCAGGAAATTATAGACACATGCAATAAGCTTAAACTGTAATCATGGATATCATGTAATCTACAGATAAATTTGTGAACCCAAAATAGCAGCAATGCTGTGGAGCAGAATTTTATGGATTGTACATGTGTTGCTTTTTTATTGGACTATTACGTTGAAGAACTAAGTAGAGAGTAGCCTATCCAAGGCTATGTATTTTACAATGATAAATGAATCATCAACAATCTTTTTGGGACCGTTCACTTGTGGAAGAGTAACCACAAAATGTGACAGATGTTCATTCAGAAGGTGAGTGAAAAGGTGAATCCAAAACTAAGGTACTAAGTCTAAAAAAAAATGCAACTACGAGGTTATAAGGCATGAGCAGTCAATGGTGGATTGGGGAACGTTACTAAAAGGGTAGAGGGTGGATAGTTAATGGTGAATATTTGAAGAACATACGCATGAATTACAAATGTTCATGCCTGCCTGGTGCAAAATTGAAACAGGAAATGTGGCTGAGCTGTCAAATAGAAATATAAATTAGGTATAGTATTAAATCTAAAGTGGAGACATGTTAAATTGCCTGAAAAATAATCAAGCATGAGGATTGGTAGCCGCTTAGATTTCCGCAAAAGTGAACAAAAAGATTCACCAAAAAGTGGAAAATGCAATAAAAGAGCAAACATTAAAAAAAGTATTATGGTAAAAAAACTTCAATAAAGATGTGAAGAGGAAAATATTAGCAAAGACACATACAGGTCCCTCTTAATCAGAATCGGGGAAAATCATAATGGGGGAAAATAAATGGCAGAAGAATGGAACACGTATTGTGGGTCAGTCTTGACAAAAGAGAACAGAAATGTTTTCCAGGAAATGTTAGGAAACCAAGAGCCCAGTGAGAGGGGATTGTGGGAAGAGGAGCCGCCATTAGTCATTCAGCAACTGAGACAATTAACTCCTCATACCACTCCTGTATAACCTTGGGTTAGCTTTCACTGCTGCAACAGAGGCATCACCAGGATCTTAAATCTAGAAGATCCCAACTCCTTGCCTTGCCTGTTCTCTAATACCTCACTCCTTATTTCAGTTGCAAGCTGGTTGCCTGGACAATGCCTCTAACATTTGTGTTAGTACCTGAATTGGAAGGATGCTTACTTGGTTGACCAAAGAGAGACCAAGATTTGGTTACGGCACCTCCCGATGGTGCAGAGGCTCCACCGGTGCTCCCAGTGCTTGACCCCAGTGAGCCCCCGACAACTTGTTGGAAGTGATGACACCACAATCCCGAACAATGGATTTTGCAGAATTCAGCTGCTCACAGCACACACAAATTTTTCACTTTATATTGTACAGGAGAAGGTAGGTAAGATAGTGATGGAGTGGAGCCCAAGGTTCATTCTGTTCACTCAATGAACAACTTTAGTAGTTTTTAAACATTTTACAGCTTTTTCCCTCGCTGTAAAATCTGACCAGCTTTGTGCAAATAAGACTAATTCAGAGGTTCCCAATTCAATGATTGGTGGCTGATGGTATTAGAGATCGTAGAGCTGAGTGAGTGGGCAATAGCATCGCAGATGCAGTATAATGTTGATAAATGAATGTTAATCTACTTTGGTAGCAAAAAGAGGAAAGCAGATTATTAACTGAATGTTTTTAAATTGAGGGAGGGGAATGTGCAAGGAGACCCCTGTGTCTTCGGAAACAAGTCTCTTAAGTTAGGCATGTAGTTGCAGCAAATGTTAAAGAAGGCACATGGTTTGTTGTCCTTCATAGCGAGAGGATATCAGTACAGGAGCAGGCATGTCTTGCTACAATTTTACAGGGTGTTTGTGAGGCCACAACTGAAATATTTTCTGCAGTTTTGTACTCCTTATCTGAGAAAGAGTGACCTTGATATAGATGGAGTGTAGCAAAGTGTTACCAGATTGATTCCTGGAATGGCGCCACTGACATATGAGGAGAGAATGAGTTGGTTAGATTGATATTCGCTGGAGTTCAGAAAAATGAGTGGGGATCATATAGAAACCTATAAAACTCCAGCAGGACCAGGCAGGGTAGATGCAGGAAGCATGTTCCAGATTGTCGGCGAGTCCAGAACATGGGGTCACAGTCCTATGATGCGGGAAACTGTATTCAGCACTGAGATGATGAGAAATTTCTTCACCCAGATAGTGGTGAGCCTGTGGAATTCACTACAACAGAAATGATTGAGGCTAAAACATTGTATGTTTTCAAGACGTAGTTAGGTATAATTCTTCTGGTGAAAGGGTTCAAAGGATTTGGGGAGACACTGGAAGCAGGGTATTGAGTTGAATGATCAGCCATGATCAGAATGAATGTCAGAGAAGGCTCGAAGGGCCGCATTGCGCAAGGCTGCTCCTATTTTCCATGATTCTGTGTTGCAGCTGACATCCTCGGCTCATCTATCATTGAGGGTTGCTATATTGGTGTAGACTCCTCCCCCAGTGAGCTGTTTAATTGTACAGCACCTTTTGCAACTAGATGTGGTAGGACTGCAGGCCTTAGAACGGATCCGTTAGTTCTGGAATTGCTTACCTCTGTCTATTAGTGCAATTATGATGTTTGGCACGCAAGTTGCTCTATGTTATATCTTCACAAGGTTTGACAACTCATTTTTAGATGACATTGTTGCTGCTCCTAGCATGCCCAGCTGCAATCATAATTGAACGAGTGTTGCTAGGGAGCCTTGATGGTAATGGGAGACTGGGGGATGTGCCGTGTCATTGGCTACATTTTGTGTTTGAGTACAATTCTGCTGCTACTGATGGCCGTTAGTGTCACATGTGTGTGCATTTGGAGCCGCTGGGTCTGACTGAAATCTATCCCATCTGCACAGTGTTGTTGCCATACAACACGATGTATGATATACTCAGTGTGAAGCCGAGACTTCCTCTCAACTGCGACTGTGCAGTGGTAAACACTACCGAAATGGTCATGGACAGGCACATCTGCAGCAGGCAGGATGGTGAGGATGAGGCAAATTGTGTTATTCCCTCCTGCTGGTTCCCTCACATTTGCCGCTGTGTCAGTATAGCTGATTTGTCATTTTGGTCTCAGCCGGCTCAGTTATTAATGGTGCTAAGAGCCACTCTTGGTGGTGGTAATAGAAGTACCCCTCCCAGTGTATATTCTGCAGTCTTTCCTCCCTCTGTGCTTTCTTCAAGTGGTGTTCAACATGGAGGAGCACTGATTCATCTCCTGAGCGAGGGGGTTATGTGATAAGGAGGTGGACGTTTCCTTGCCCATGCTTACCTTATGCCATCAGAGTTCATAAAGTCTAGAGTCAAAGTTGGGTTCTCTCAAGGCAACTCTCGCCTGACTATATTCCACGTTGCGTGTGGGACAGATCATATTCAGGGATTGTGAGATGTTTGTTTCCGGAACATGAACATGTATAATTCCATGAAGTTTACTATGCCAGGCTGTTACTAGGCTACTCTGTGAGACAGATTTCCCAATTTTGGCACTAGCCCCAAGTTGTTAATAAAGAGGACACTGCAGATTCAACAGGACCGAAATTGGTCTTGTTGATCATGTTGCCTGGCAACATGTTTGTTGGCCCATCAAGTTTATTTCCTCTTTTGAGTTTATACCTGTACATAATGAATTCATTATTATTTGTTTGTGCATATGTTTATATAATCAGTTTGATTGTGTGTATGTGCAAAATCAATTGCTCCCTGCATGTGGGTATGTTTGCAAATGAGCAGATGTATATTGTTTGTGAGCATTTGTGTGCAAAGCCACACATGAAAAAGAAGCATTCAAATACACACATGTACTCACAAAATTATCACATGGTTCTGTATATACATACACAGAATGTTGGGTCACGTGTGCACATGCACACAAGTTATAAGCAAATTGTTCTGTGACTACATAAACATATCTTTGTTACTTTTCTGTATGGCACTGTATATAAGCATGTGTTTATTCTTCGTATGTGTCGCCATAACTTCTTATTGTCTTTGTATGAACATGTTTAACCATTCGTTCCCTCTGTGTTCGTATGCATTTACGTTACAATTTGTGTACAGTTTTCTGCAGGTGCGTGCATAATGATTTGTTTAATATATGCATTTGTGTATGTGTGCTTGTGTGTGTATGCATGTGCGTGTGTATGTACATAAAGACTGTTTATTGCCCTTGTGAATGTGTGTGCATTACCAATTCGCTTTTGTTTCTGTGAATGGGGTTACATCACCACATCATTATTACAAACACAAACAGAAAATGCTGGAAAACCTCAGGAGACCTAAGAACATCAGTAGTGAGAGAAAAGAAAGTTAATATTTTGAGTCTGTATGACACTTCTTCTCAGGTAAAGATATGTATAAGTGTAATGAAATGTACACTCTATAATGGGTGAGCGGGTGAAGCTTGATAGAAGCCAGAGATGTCATGGACAAATGGACAAAGAGGAGTTAATGACAGTGGTATTGCTTAAATTTGGTGTTGAATGTGGCATTAATTTCAGAAGGCATAGTGGGTAAAGTGGGAGAAGGAAAAGCACTCTTAAAAAAACAACATGGGCAATGGATAGATGTTCCTTCTGGGGGTGGGTTGCGAGGAGAGTAAGGTGGTGGGTAAAAAATGCATTATAATTAAGATAAATAGTGGTGATAAAAAAGATTGAAATGGAAATAAATAGAAATAAGTGAATAAAAAATGCTAGACCAACTTCTCCAAAAAGTAGAATTACCTGGAAAAACTCAGCAGGTCTGGGAGCATCGGCAGAGAAGAAAAGAGTTGACGTTTCGAGTCCTCATGACCCTTCGACAGAACTTGAGTGAATCCAAGAAAGGGGTGAAATATAACTTGGTTTAAGGTGTGTGTGGTGGGTGGTTTGGGTGGGGGGAGAGAAGTGGAGGGGGTTAGTGTGGTTGTAGGGACAAACAAGCAGTGATATAAGCAGATCATCAAAAGATGTCACAGACAACAGAACAAAAGAACACATAGGTGCTAAAGTTGGTGATATTACATAAACGAATGTGCTAATTAAGAATGGATGGAAGGGCACTCAAGGTATAGCTCTAGTGGGGGTGGGGGGAGCATAAAAGATTTAAAAATATTTAAAAATAATGGTAATAGGTGGGAAAAGAAAAATCTATATAATTTATTGGAAAAAACAAAAGGAAGGGGGAAACAGAAAAGGGGTGGGGATCGAGGAGGGAGGTCAAGACCTAAAGTTGTTGAATTCAATATTCAGTCCGGAAGGCTGTAAAGCGCCTAGTCGGAAGATGAGGTGTTGTTCCTCCAGTTTGCGTTGGGCTTCACTGGAACAATGCAGCAAGCCAAGGACAGATATGTGGGCAAGAGAGCAGGGTGGGGTGTTCAAATGGCAAGTGACAGGGAGGTGTGGGTCATTCTTGCGGACAGACCACAGGTGTTCTGCAAAGTGGTTACCCAGTTTACGTTTGGTCTCTCCAATGTAGAAGAGACCACATTGGGAGCAACAAATGCAGTAGACTATGTTGGGGGAAATGCAAGTGAAATGCTGCTTCACTTGAAAGGAGTGTTTGGGCCCTTGGACAGTGAGGAGAGAGGAAGTGAAGGGGCAGGTGTTGCATCTTTTGCGCGGGCATGGGGTGGTGCCATAGGAGGGGGGTGAGGTGTACGGGGTGATGGAGGAGTGGACCAGGGTGTCCCAGAGGGAACAATCCCTACGGAATGCCGATAGGGGGTGTGAAGGGAAGATGTGTTTGGTGGTGGCATCATGCTGGAGTTGGCGGAAATGGCAGAGGATGATCCTTTGAATTTGGAGGCTGGTGGGTTGATAAGTGAGGACAAGGGGAACCCTATCATGTTTCTGGGAGGGAGGAGAAGGCGTGAGGGCGGATGCGCGGGAGATGGGCCGGACATGGTTGAGGGCCCTGTCAACGACCGTGGGTGGAAAACCTCATTTAAGGAAGAAGGGGGACATGTCAGAGGAACTGTTTTTGAAGGTAGCATCATCGGAACAGATGTGACGGAGGCGAAGGAACTGAGAGAATGGGATAGAGTCCTTACAGGAAGCTGAGTGTGAGGAACTGTAGTCGAGGTAGCTGTGGGAGTCGGTAGGTTTGTAATGGATATTGGTGGACGGTCTATCACCAGAAATTGAGACAGAGAGGTCAAGGAAGGGCAGGGAAGTGTCAGAGATGGACCATGTGAAAATGATGGAGGGGTGGAGATTGGAAGCAAAATTAATAGATTTTTCCAAGTCCCGACGAGAGCATGAAGCAGCACCGATGTAATCATCGATGTACCGGAGAAAGAGTTGTGGAAGGGGGCCGGAGTAGGACTGCAACAAGGAATGTTCCACATACCCCATAAAGAGACAGGCATAGCTGGGGCCCATGCGGGTACCCATAGCCACACCTTTTATTTGGAGGAAGTGAGAGGAGTTGAATGAGAAATTGTTCAGTGTGAGAACAAGTTCAGCCAGACGGAGGAGAGTAGTGATGGATGGGGATTGTTCGGGCCTCTGTTCGAGGAAGAAGCTAAGGGCCCTCAGACCATCCTGGTGGGGGATGGAGGTGTAGAGGGATTGGACATCCATGGTGAAGAGGAAGCGGTTGGGGCAAGGGAACTGGAAATTGTTGATGTGATGTAAGTTGTCAGAGGAATCACGGATGGAGGTGGGGAGGGACTGAACAAAGGGAGAGAGAAGGGAGTCAAGATAACGATAAATGAGTTCTGTGGGGCAGGAGCAAGCTGAGACGATCGGTCTACCGGGACAGTTCTGTTTGTAGACTTTGGGTAGGAGATAGAAGCGGGCCATCCGAGGTTGGGCGACTATCAGATTGGAAGCTGTGGGAGTAAGATCCTCAGAGGAGATGAGGTCAGTGACAGTCCTGGAAACAATGGCTTGATGTTCAGTGGTGGGGTCATGGTCCAGAGAGTGGTAGGAGGAAGTGTCTGCGAGTTGACGCTCAGCCTCTGTGAGGTAGAGGTCAGTGCGCCAGACATCAACAGCACCACCCTTGTCAGCGGGTTTGAAAAAAATGTCAGGGTTGGACCTGAGAGAATGAAGTGCAGTAAATTCAGAGAGAGAGAGATTAGAATGGGTGAGAGGAGCAGAGAAATTGAGATGACTAATGTCGCGCCGACAGTTCTCAATGAAAAGATCAAGAGAAGGTAAGAATCCAGAGGGATGGTTCCAGGCGGAGGGAGAATATTGGAGGTGGGTGAAAGGATCCATTGAACGGGGAGAGGACTCCTGCCCAAAGAAGTGAGCCCAGAGACGAAGACGGAGGAAGAAGAGTTCAGCATCATGCCGAGACTGAATTTCATTGAGATGAGGGCGTAAGGGTATGAAACTAAGTCCTTTGCTGAGCACTGAACGTTCAGCATCGGAGAGGGGAAGGTCAGGGGGTATAGTGAATACACGGCTGGGGTTGGGATTGGAAGATGGGGTGGGGACGGAGGGACAGGCAGGGGTGGAGGGTCCTAGATGGGTGTTGGTGTCGATGAGTTGTTGGAGCTTGCGTTCCTTAGCACTTGAGAGAAAGAGAAAATGTTTCTTGTTGAGGTGTCAGATGAGATGAAGAATAAAATGAAACTGGGGGCATGCACAGCTTTGGAAAAGGGTACGGAGGTGCTGCTGGAGGGAGAGGTCGAGTGTGTTCATATGGCGGCGCATGGCACTGAGTGTGGATCTCAGAATGTGATGGGAACAGCAGGCCGATAAACGTTTTATGTCCGGGAGATACCTGTAATCCTGGATGGGTTCGAAACATGAGGGATGGAATTTCAGTTGAAATCCACGTGGGGTAAGTCGGAGATGGAGACAGTCACTGAGAAAGGAGATATGGCTGTGAAAGTGTGTTTTAGTAAACACCTTGTCAAAAGCCAGGAGAGAAATGGAGAGCAATGAAGGTGAGCAAGGCAAAAGAGAGATACGGAAATCTTGTCACAGAGATGAACAGAACTTCTTCAAGGACGTATGCATTTCTGGAAGAGCAGTGACAGTCAATTAAACACAGAGATAAAAACAAAAAAACAAAAAACTGCGGATGCTGGAAATCCAAAACAAAAACAGAATTACCTGGAAAAACTCAGCAGGTCTCCACCCCAGCTTACAATCCCAGCCCCAGCCGTGTATTCACTATACCCTCTGACCTTCCCCTATCCGATGCTGAACGTTCAGTGCTCAGCAAAGGACTTAGTTTCATACCCTTACACCCTCACCTCAATGAATTTCGGGCTCGGCACAATGTTGAACTCTTCTTCCGCCGTCTTCGTCTCCAGGCTCACTTCTTTGGGCAGGAGTCCTTTCCCCATTGAACGGATTCTTTCACCCACCTCCAATATTCTCCCTCCACCTGGACCTCTCCCTCTGGACTCTTACCTTCTCTTGATCTTTTCATTGAGAACTGTCGGCGCGACATTAGTTGTCTCAATTTCTCTGCTCCTCTCACCAATTCTAATCTCTCTCTCTCTGAAATTACTCCACTACATTCTCCCAGGTCCAACACTGACATCGTCATCAAACCCGCTGACAAGGGTCTGGCGCACTGACCTCTACGTCACGGAGGCTGAGCGTCAACTCGCAGACACTTCCTCCCACCTCTCCCTGGACCATGACCCCACCACTGAACATCAAGCCATTGTTTCCAGGACTGACACTGACCTCATCTCCTCTGGGGATCTTCCTCCTACAGCTTCCAACCAGATAGTCGTCCAACCTCGGATGGCCCGCTTCTACCTCCTACCCAAAATCTACAAACAGAACTGTCCTGGTAGACCGATTGTGTCAGCTTGCTCCTGCCCCACGGAACTCATTTCTCGTTATCTTGACTCCCTTCTCTCTCCCCTTGTCCACTCCCTTCCCACCTACACCCGTGATTCCTCTGACACCTTACGTCACATCAACATTTTCCAGTTCCCTGGCCCCGATCGCTTCCTCTTCACCACGGTCGTCCAATCCCTCTACACCTCCATCACCCACCAGGATGTTCTGAGGGCCCTTAGCTTCTTCCTCGAACAGAGGCCCGAACAATCCACATCCACCACTACTCTCCTCCGTCTGGCTGAACTTGTTCTCACACTAAACAATTTCTCCTTTATCTCCTCTCACTTCCTCCAAATAAAAGGTGTGGCTGTGGGTACCCGCATGGGCCCCAGCTATGCCTGTCGCTTTATTAGGTATGTGGAATATTCCTTGTTCCAGTCCTACTCTGGCCCACTTCCACAACTCTTTCTCTGGTACATCGATGATTACTTTGGTGCTGCTTCATGCTCTCATCGGGAATTGGAAAAATTTATTATTTTTCTTCCAATCTCCACCCCTTCATCATTTTCACGTGGTCTATCTCTTACACTTCCCTTCCCTTCCTTGACTTATCAATTTCTGGTGATAGACTGTCCACCAATATCCATTACAAACCTCACGATTCCCACAGCTACCTCGACTACAGCTCCTCACAATCCGCTTCCTGTAAGGACACCATCCAATTCTCTCAGTTCCTTCGCCTCCGTCGCATCTGTTCCGATGATGCTATCTTCAAAAACAGTTCCTCTGACATGTCCTCCAACTTCCTTAACCGAGGTTTTCCAAACGTGGTCGTTGACAGGGCCCTCAACTGTTTCCGGCCCATCTCCCACGCATCCGCCCTCGCACCTTCTCCTCCTTCCCAGAAACATGGTAGGGTCCCCCTTGTCCTCACTTATCACCCCACCAGCCTCCGCTTTCAAAGGATCATCCTCCGCCATTTCCGCCAACTCCAGCATGATGCCACCACCAAACACGTCTTCCCTTCACACCCCTGTCGGCATTCCATAGGGATTGTTCTCTCCAGGACACCCTGGTCCACTCCTCCATCACCCCCTACTCCTCAACCCCCTCCTATGCCACCATCCCATGCCCACGCAAAAGATGTTACACCTGCCCCTTCACTTCCTCTTTCCTCATCGTCCAAGAGCCCAAAAACTCCTTTCAAGTGAAGCAGCATTTCACTTGCATTTCACCCAACTTAGTCTACTGCATTCGTTGCTCCCAATGTGGTCTCCTCTACATTGGAGAGACCAAACCTAAACTGGGCGACCGCTTTGCAAAGCACCTGCGGTCTGTCCGCAAGAATGACCCAAATCTCAATGTCGCTTGCCATTTTAACTCCCCTTCCTGCTCACTTGCCCACATGTCTGTCCTTGGTTTGCTGCATTGTTCCAGTGAAGCCCAACGCAAACTGGAGGAACAACACCTCATCTTCCGACTAGGCACTTTACAGCCTTCCAGACTGAATATTGAATTCAACAACTTTAGGTTTTGTGCTTCCTCCTCCATCCCCACCCCCTTTCTGTTTCCCCCTTCATTTTCTTTTCCAATAAATTATATAGATTTTTCTTTTCCCACCTATTTCCATTATTTCAAATATTTTTAAATCTTTTATGCTCCCCACACCCCCACTAGAGCTATACCTTGAGTGCCCTACCATCCATTCCTAATTAGCACATTCGTTTGGATAATATCACCAACTTTAACACCTATGTGTTCTTTCGTTCTGTTGTCTGTGACATCTTTTGATGATCTGTTTCTATCAGTGCTTGTTTGTCCCCACAACCACACCGACCCCCTCCACTTCTCTCCCCCCACCCAAACCACCCCCCAAAACCCTCCCCCCCACACCCCCCCCACCCCCCGCACGCCCCACACACAACTTAAACCAGCTTATATTTCACCACTTTCTTGGATTCACTCAAGTTCTGTCAAAGGGTCATGAGGACTCGAAACGTCAACTCTTTTCTTCTCCGCCGATGCTGCCAGACCTGCTGAGTTTTTCCAGGTAACTTTGTTTTTGTTTTGGATTTTCAGCATCCGCAGTTTTTTTGTTGTTTTTTTTTTCTCCAAAAAGTGATTAA
Organism: Carcharodon carcharias; assembly: GCF_017639515.1. Lineage (NCBI taxonomy): Eukaryota > Metazoa > Chordata > Chondrichthyes > Lamniformes > Lamnidae > Carcharodon > Carcharodon carcharias. The sequence goes on along the minus strand of NC_054484.1, from coordinate 116,540,525 downwards.
TTGTAATTGGCTCAACTTTAATTTCAAATGAAAAAAAAACGCAAACTGGAACTCGATGTGGCAGAAAATAGAAAAGGAAAGACATAGATCATGTCAGATGGAACAGGCCAAAAGGCAGGAAAGAGGTTCTGGAAAAAGATGAGAATTCTAAATTTAAATGCTGGCAGTGACCAAAAAATGCACGGGTAGATGAGGCAGGGAATGTTTCCAGATCAGACCGAGTGGGGGAGATGTTTAATTGTGTGCAATCAATTCCAAAGTTTGAAGAAATAGGTATTAAATCATAATGTCTAAACAGCAGAAATGGCAACCGAAAACTGGTCATTTGTGTAACAGTTTACTTTGGTGGGTAGCGGACATGAGGTTTATGCTTCATTCTCATAAGAAATGTTAGTGCACTATGATGTGCTATAAACATTAATTCGAGTGAATACGAGTTTGTTCCTGAGACATATAGGCATGAATTAGGAACATGATGATACAGCCTGGGTAAAACTGCATAGCGCTTGAGAGAGCGAAACAACATGGACTGGTGATTTCAAGAATTAATCATTGGGACCTCATGCCAGCTCTGGGAAATGTAATCCCTCTGGGCAATTTTAAAAGTTCAATTCCTTGGGTAGTGAGAATTAATGTGGAGGAACAGAAGATTGAAACACTAAGAAAAGCAACAGGGACAATTGCTGATTAGCAGTAAGTTCATAGATTTAAAAATATTTTTGTCACTCTTTTAAATCAGAAAAGGATAGAAAATGTGAAGGAGAATGGAAGGTGGGTATGTAGGAAAGAGGAGTACGTGCATATTCCCAGGAGGTTTTTCTGTTCTCTAACTAAAAAGGAAGGTGCTGAGTATAGAAGTGACATACGAAAATGGGCATGTATTCATTTTAATAAAGTTGGTAACCCACAGTCAGTGTGTTGTAAATTACAGTGGACATCAGTTGGGATTATTTTGGTTCAGAATGGTTCTGGATGTAACATTAATTTCAGCCTGAGGCATTGAAAAACTGAAAGGTTTGTGTACAGGTAAAGCGGAAACAGCAAAGACAGGTCATGAAATGGGAATGTGTTCACAGTTTACCCAGGGGAGTTCTGGGAATCAGTTTGGGGAAATATTTAAAGATTTTGAGTGTGAGGGGGAAGCCTTTAATGTGTACAGGGTGTACTGGCAAAAGGTGTAAAATATTAAGGTATACATTGGCTAACCAATCATTAATTTGTAGGATGGCGATATTAGTTGTTTATAGGGAGTATTGCAGGAGCAGGTGATAACAAGTTGAGCTGATGGAGATGCTAAACCTATTCTTTTGTTGATGGTAAATTTAAAGGGTAAGTGGAAAGCAGTTGAGCTCATTGTTTAAGTGTGGAAAAATTGCAATTACAGGTGTTAACTTATTTTGGGTAATGGTGTAGTTGTGACCCAGATGTGGGTGATGCCTTTGGAAGTCGAGCAACTTGTAGATGTTTTCAAAAGATGGGCTGCAGAAGGAGCATCCTGGGTTTTTTCCAGATTGTGAGGTAACAATGTCTCAGTCTCACAGGCTGAAACAGCATAAACAGAAAATTATGCGACAGGGAGAACACCTTGCATTTCAATCAGGTGTCAAAACTTTTGTTGAGAATGTTCAGAAAGAGAAAATGGAGGATCAGCTGTCGAGGTGTTTAGCTCAAGGCTAGTGGTCGAGTTACAGAACCATCATTCACAAATCAAAATATTGAATCAGACCCCATACTCAGGCACAGATGCAGAATACAGTAATGAATGTTATTACCTGAAGTGTAATGTTTTATTCATAAAAAAGGAGACTTCATGCTTTAGCAATTGAAAGCTGCAAGAACGTGCATCCGATTGTAACACAATGTATAGATATGAATGTTTTCTGGGAAATAACCCAGCAAATTAAAATGGGGAGACATTTAAGTTTTAGAACTTACCAAATAATTTATCCTGGCCTGGATTGCATTTATATCTAGTTATATTCTGTGGAACATGTCAAGCGATCGGGGAGCCACAAAACGTGATTAACCCAGCAGAGTTAATTCCAGTTCAAGCAGTGGAGGAATCATTTACTAGGGTCATGATTGCTTGTGTAGGATACAGCCCTAAAAGTAAAAGTGGAATTATATATATGCTGGCAATTATGAACGATTCCTCAAGGTTTACTGCCATGGTAACTTTGAGTAGCAGTACAACAAAGAGTTCCGTGGAGGAGTTCACTTTTTTTACAAGTTATAATTTCTCAAATGAAATGCTCCTGGTGAAATAAATGATCCTACCAGCAAAGTGAAATTGAATACAACGTTTCAGGAATCTGAACGCGCCTGGAATCCCATTTCTCCCAGAGATAGCTATCCCTGCCGTGAGCAGTCCTCTGGATTTATGGCAACAGAGCATAGTCTCCAACCCTTACATCTAGATGCTGTGGGTCTATTGGCTTTCAAGCGAAAGCTCATTGCCTGCCTTGCCAACCAACAATCCATCGATGTCATAAGCATATGCAAGGTTTCAGCGATTTCAAACAAAGTTTTCTTCCTAAACAAAAACAGAATTACCTGGAAAAATTCAGCAGGTCTGGCAGCATCGGCGGAGAAGAAAAGAGTTGACGTTTCGAGTCCTCATGACCCTTCGACAGAACAAAGTTTTCTTCCTATTGTGCTATTCCTATCATGCTAAACAGGGGCGCTCCACCCATGTCCGACTGCACATCATTGAGGCAGCTGCTTTTTCATCACCAACATTCTGTGACACAATTTGGTTGGCAGTTTGCATATTGCAAACGCGACCAAGCCACCTGCTTGGAAGAACAGCTTCTGACGGTACTGCCTCACTCTGCCACCAAAGTGAGGGAATTCAAAAGACACCACACTGACTGGTTCACTTAGCCCAAATAGCGTTGGTGAGCAATTCCAGGAGTGGGCCTCCGAAAATGACCTCAGATTGTTACACGACCTCAAGCAGCAGGGAACTGTCCAGTTAATGAGAGACAGCCGGCAATAATCGTCTGAACTGTGCTGGCTCCGTTCTCTTGATGTTCACACACAACGACCAAACTGCCCATTCCTGGAAGGTTAACCACATTGTCAACACAGGCCATTGCTCATCAACATTCCCCTTTGTCTTCCACCTAACAGCAGTGCAACTAAGATGCAAAATAAGCTCTGTAAACATTCAAAAGTACAACCAATCCTTCAAGCACAATAAAGTAACTCTACCCCCGTGCTCGTGTCTGGCTGCCTCCATTCTGCACAATAACCTCGCGCTAAATCCCAGTCTTTAAATTTTTGTCAGACCAATTCTGCAAAAGATCTCCCACTGGCAGCCATACATTGACCGATTTCACTACTTTATGTGTGTGTCAATATCTATAAGCATGTTCCCTGCATGACAAATCTCCAGCAGTAGAACCATCTGTTTCAGATGAAGTTACATTGTTTCATAGTTTGCCATTGTGAGATTTGAACTCTTGATCTTGGGGTTACAAGGCCAGTACCATAACCACTTGGCTATTTAGGCCAAGCCCCTACAGCCCATGTAACTCCTTTGAGTACAAACACGTTTCAATCTGTTCTTATTCAGATGAAGTTACATTGTTTCATTGTTTTGCCATTGTGAGATTTGAACTCTTGATCTTGGGATTACAAGCCCAGTACCATAACCACTTGGCTATTTAGGCCAAGCCCCTACAGCCCATGTAATTCTTTTGAGTACAAACCCATTTCAGATGAAGTTACGTTGTTTCATAGTTTGCCATTGTGAGATTTGAACTCTTGATCTTGGGGTTACAAACCCAGTACCATAACCACTTGGCTATTTCGGCCAAGCCCCTACAGCCCATGTAATCATGTTCTGAGCCTTACCTCTTAAATTGGAAAAAGGCTTCCAAAAAACAACTTGAGGCCAGGTGTGGTGCTGCTGGAAATCAGAGCGGCCCAGGACGCAGTGTGGCATGGTGGACTTTTCCTCAAACAGTTCGGAATGCTGCCAACCTGGATCAAGACAGTTTCTGACAGTATTCATCGCAACAGGTTACTTTGAGTCATGTTCATAGTGCTATTACTATCGTTGTTGAATCCAATCCCCACCCTTCTGCATGCTGGTCCATATCCTTGAAAGTGACGTTGCAAAGTTGAGGACCACTGCAGCACATGACGACTTGAATTCTTCTCAAACGATATCTAATTTATTCCACCCTCACAATGCCAGTGCAAAGAAAGAATGGCATATTTTCATGCATAGTCAGAGCCTAGATTATGATCCGAATGCAACCTATTTGGTTGTTAATCTAGGCAGGATTCTGTCCTCTCAAAATCATCTGAAGGACAAGGCAGTAAAGTTCAAATCAAGACACAATATATTAATAAATCTCATTGAACCTAGGTTGTGTCCTCCTGCTACAACACTCTTGGCCTCTGCACTTGCTCTGCCATACGCTGCAGCAGGGTACTTTGCAACTGTCTGGTACAGCTCATCACACACAAACCTTGTTGAAAACAACTTGAATGCAGCAACGCTTATCATAACTACAGCTCTCCATTCAGCGCCCCTTCCCTGGCTCTCTGTCCTCGCAAGTATCAATCTGCTGCACATCTGCCGAATGACTGAAACCCACAACCTGATTGAAAGTGTCCGCGATGCACGTCACTTTCCATTCCACAAAGATATATTCATTGCAACTGCTGCCCACTTTCCATCTCGGAGCTCCATATGGAGTAATCTCCCTCAGAACGGTTTACCAGCAGACATTCTTTGGTTCAAGGACTAGGGAATAGGTGAAGTTATTGATAAAGTGCTATTGAATAACCCCAGCTTGTCGAATGGCAGGCTTTCATCTACCTATGCGTGATTATCATGCTTAACCAGATTTGTCTCAAGCTGGGGTTGCTTTGCAGCAAAATCCACAGGCGGGGCCTCATTATAGGGCCCAGATGCACTTGTGGAGAGACACAAACAATACGGCACATGACTGAGGAATGTCCAAACTATAGGCAAAATTGAGATTATACACTGTAAATTCTCCTCATGGGAAGTTATCGTTTGTCTCCAGGGACTTGCGTTTGCAAAATCATAATAAACAATATTCATGTGTTTATAATGTGTGTATATATATGCAGCCACATGTTTCTAACAGAGACAGAAAACACTTGTAAAGAAAACTCAGCGACTCTAGCTGTACCTGCAAAGAAAAACAGATTTATTGTGTCGAGTGTTTATGACACTCTTCTTCAGAGCTTTGTTATTGCCATTGTTTGTTTGCAAATATTTGTGCGAATGAACGATTGTTTATTGTTTTTGCTCACGTGTAAAAAATGAGGTGCTTGTTGATTTTGTGCATGTGTTTATATAACCAAATTCTAGTCTTGCTAATTATCGCCGTAAAATAACATGTATGGCTATCGACAATACGTGGTTATCACTCTCTTGTTGCTGAGTCGCAGCTCCCTCATTGTTGTTATGTTGTCTGTTCACGAGGTAGATTCTGTGGTTGCATTGTGACTTGCTACTCGGATATTATGCAAGTGTTGCTGTATTTTGAGGCGGTCATCTTCAGTCTCCGAGGAGTCATGAATGGTCCTGAAAGTGTCCAATCATTAACGAAAATTGCCACTTCTGACATTATGTTGGAAAGATGTTCTTTGATGAAGCAGCTAAAAATGATTGGGCCAAGTACAATACTCCGAAGAACTCCTGCATGATGTCCTTGAGCTGAGATAACTGAACTCCAACAACACCCACCATCTTCCATCATTCTTGTTATGGCTCCAAAATGCTAAGGGTTTCACCGTGATTCCCATTAACTCCAGCTTTACTGGGGCTCCTTAACGTCACACTTGGTCAAATGCTGCAGTGATCTCATTGGAATCACTCTCCCCATACCTTGGGAGCTCAGCTAATTTATCCATGTTTGAACCAAGTGTGTAATGTGGTCCGAAGTCGAGAGACCCTGGCGTAACCCAAACCGATAGTCACAGAGCAATTCTGGCCGTTTGCACTGCTCAAAGGAAATTTGAGAGGCAACTTCGTTGCTGTGGACCTGCAGTTACATATCGGTCAGACGAGGTAGACACAGCCAATCTTATTGCCTGAAAGTGAATCAGTATTTAACCAAATGGGCGTTTTTAAAGAAAATAGGTGAGTGGCAGCAGTGATCATCAACATCTGCATAAGTCCTGTTTTTTGTTGAATTTAAATTTACAATCTACCGCAGTGGGATTCGAAACTCCTTCCTATACAGCATTTTTCTCGGTTTCTGTAATACTTGTCGAGTAACAGCATCACTGTGCCATCGGCCCGTCCAGGCTGATAGTGGACAGATGGAGCAGTAATTGGCTCGGCTGAATCTCTCATACATTTCCTGGACAGGAAAGACATGGTTAGTACCATGTTGCTGGGTCAATGCCGGTGCTGTGCGTTTGACTTGTTTTAAGAGTCAACCAAATAAACTAAATTAACAAAATGAGGGACAAAGTAAACACAGCCGAAAAATTAGGGAACTGTAAAACCAAAGACGTATTTTAAAGCAAACATAAAATCATTAAGTCAAAATGAGATCAAGGAGGTTGATGAACATTCCAGTCCCCTCAGTGCCCACTGGGCAATGAAGGCCTCGATGGTGCCGGCAGATATCACGTGCTCCCTCTCCAGGGACACCCGCTCTCGAATTTAGCCGCGGAAGAGGGACAGACAGTCGGGTCGGCTCGATCGCCCACTGCCTGGACATGTTAGTGGGTAAATTGGCCAAGCCCAAGAGCAGGTTCAAGAGGAGCTCCTCATTCCTCCAAGACCCCTCCGCACCTTCTGCCCGTAAAGGCGGAGCATGTGACTTTAGAGCAAAAAAAGCATCAGTAAACACTTTTTTAAACAATTACGTTTACAGGTACACATTGGTGGTGGTGGGGGGTGGGGGTGGGGGGGGGGGTTGGGGGCGGTGGGTGTGGGGGGGTGGGTGGGGCGGTGGCAAGTACTTCATCACAATACTTCATTACTAATGCTGATATGTTCTAAGGCCCAAAGGTTTTGCAGCTTCCAGTAGCTTCGAAAGTTCCTTGTTGCCACGTGGAGCGAATCGAATTGGCTGAAAACAGGCACCTGCAATGCTGCTGAGATCCGCAGCAGGTCTAGATGGATCATCCACTTGGCAATTCCAGCTGTTAATGGTTTCAGCTGCTTCAGGCGTGTTTTATGCACAGATGTGCTTGGCTCCACATCATTGAGTGTGGGATATTCGTAGATCCACCCACTCCATGGAGTTGTTAATTTTTCCATAATTCACCACTGAATGTGGCAGAAATGCAGAGCTTAGTCCTGGTCTGTTGATTGTGTCATCAATAAGCTCCGTTTATCGCTTGTTGCTCGTGCAGTTTTTCATGAAGGTTTTGTAGCTTCCCCGCACTGAAGTCGCATTTGTAAGTAAGGCAGCTGCTGCTCCTGGTGTGCCCTCCTGCACTTTATTTAGAGCTATGGCAGATTTGTTGTTGTGATTTCTACTGGAGTGGAGGGGCTGAGTTCACAGATTGCTGGATAATATAGTTCTGCTGCTGCTGAGGGCCCACCGCCCCACGTGGATGACCAGCTGTGCGTAGCTACAACTGTTCACAATCCCTCCCTTATAGCACGGGAGTGGGGGGCAGGGTTGGGTTTCCTTAACGTGAAGTGATTACAATGCTTGAGTTTTAAATGCTTTCACATGGTCATATATGTAATCACATCATCATCATCATCAAAATCATCATCATCATCCTCCTTATCATCAGTTCCTCAAAGCGAGAATGATGCCTGACAGGGTTCAGGATTTCTGTATCTACAGGTGCCGCAGCAGACCAAACTTGGAGCCACAGATCTTCATGTAGCGAGGACAGGAACTTCCCTGAGGAAAGTGAATCCTTGAGTCAGGATTATGTCCTCTCTCTTTCCACTTTTTTCACTTCTCCACAATGGAGATTATGTGGTCAGTCTCTGACTGTGTTTCAGCTTCATTGAAGAGGTATATTCCTCCATGCACCAATTTTCACTTTTTTCACTTTGGCCGTCAGAGTGTCCTAAAACCATTTAATCTGTTCTCCTTGAGATCAGGTTTCACATTCAATTTGTGAAAAAAGGATCTGCTTCAGTAGCTGATTGTTTGAAACCTTGCTGCAGTGTCTAGACTAGTGGAGCTGATTTCACATGGTCCAGTTTGTCATACCGGAGGTTATGTTTTCAGTGAGGATGCTGAAGTTTGTTCACCTGCCTTCCCAATAGAATTTGAGGAGACATCGCTGATGGAAACTTTGCAGCATTAGTAGCTGTCTTTGAAAGGTGACACAAGTCTCACGGCCATACAGAGGGGTGGTGACAATACAGTGTAATTAGCCTTTACCAAACTCTCTGTCCTTTTTGGAGAGATCTGGGAAGAAGTGGTTCCAATCTCAGATTTCTGAAATGTCATCATTTTTTCACTGTTTAAGAATGAAGCTAAAACAATTTTTGGGAACTAGGGAAACATTTTGTTTCATCCACTGTGGACAAGATTCTCACACGAATCCTCCTGATCCTCCCACTGCCCATCAGTGAAGCTTTCCAACAAGGACCCAGTGTGGATTCTGACCATCTGTGGGAACCACAGAAATGATCTTTGACAATCAACAGAGTACTCAAAAAAAGATAATCTGTTGTGTTGTGGGGTTGATGGATTGGCGGGAGCATTAGTATTGACCAGGTCACTGGGGAGTGACCCCTGCTCTTCTTTGAGAGAGTGTCATGATATATTTTACATCGGCATGATCAAGCTGCTGTGACTTTGTCTTCAGGCAGTGTATTCTAGATTTTAACAACTCTGTTAAAATAAAGTTTCTATTTGTGTCCTCTCATGCAATTTCACCAATTAATGTAATTGTTTTTACTGTTCCTTGTTCCAGTGGAAACACTTTCTCCTTAACCTCTCTGTACTCCACATTAATTTGGAGAAATCTATTCAATTCCCCCTTATTCTGACTTATGTCAGGCGAGCAACTCAAGCTTCTCCAGCATCCCCTTGGAAATGAACTCCCTCATCCCTGACATAATACGGGTAACCCCCACTTCCCCACGCCCCCGCCCCCCCCCCCACCTCTAACCTGTCAAAGACGCTCACACCTTTGCTAATATTTAATGCCCAGAATTAAGCGCTATTTCTCCATTGAGCACTAGCCAGTGATTTAAGAAACATTAATTAAATTGTTTGTGTTTGTTCTCTCTGCCTCTATTGATAATGTCAGAGGTCATATGTGTATTTTAAACAAACCTGTCAGCTTGTCCTTCCAGTTATTAATGACTGTGCACAGGAATCCGCTCTGTAAATGCACCCAGTTTAAAATTGTGCCATTAAGTTTATTTTCACTGTCCTCATTCCTCCTCCAAAATGTATTCTTCATACGCCCATGAATTAAATGTATATTTCCAGTTTCTCTTCATTTCACTAAGCTCTGTTTATCCCCTTGACTCCGACTGCTATTTTTCTCACTGTTTACATTTGCAGCTTTCTGCCTTTTGCAAAAATGGACATATGACATTGGAGAAAAAAGTAGGCCATTCAGCCTCGCAAGAATGTTCCGCTATTCAACATCAACATGGATGATCTGTTTGTGTTTCAAATTCTACATTTCCATTAACCCCCAATTACATTTGCTTCCTTTGAGAACAAGATCCAATGTTCCGCTGCCAGAGAAATATTCAGTCACTGCCTTCTGACTCATAGAGATCCAAAGTCACACAGCACTGAGAGAAATATAAATCTGGTCAGGTCTGTCATGAAAAGGCAAACCATAATTTTGAAACCATTCCTTCCAGTTCTGGAAATTATAACATTTTTATAGAACGCTTTGCTCTTTATTTGTATCGTAAAGAGAAGTACACCTGATATCAGTCCCTGGGTAACATAACTTTAAACTTCCCTGCAGTTTGAATAACTTTTGGCCACCACTTCTCTCTGCATTCTGTCCCTTGATCAATATCACTTCCACACTGTTACTGTCCTTCAATCCATGGGGTTCAGTTTCTATCACACCTCTAAAACAGGTCTCTTGATCATACTTTCTTCATAGAGATAACATAAAGCTTAAATCCGTCATAAATACTCTTGTCGCTTAGAAAATGATTGTATTATGTTCCTCATATATGACTTCCAATTGACATATCTGTGCTTAGGATCATTTATAAACTTTATTTTCTTACACTGAAACATGTCTTTGTGATGAAAAGTATGGCCTCCTGAACTGTTCCCATCATTTACATTACCGTGGCTGCCCTGCAGTTCCAGAATTTATTAAATTCAAATTCCACCATCTAGCATCGCATTTGAATCCAAGTCGCTCAAACCGTTGCCCTGGATCTCTGGATTGTTAATCCAGCGACACAGCCACTATGCCATCGCCTCCCCCTGTCATTCCAGAATGGATTCATCACTCCTGTCAGTTAAAAGGAGTTTGTGACATTTAGAAACATCTAGTCCTCTGGCATTACTTCCCAATCAAAGGAGGAGCAAAATATTATGACCACAGCTTTCATTATTTATGTCATCCCTTCCCTCATCGACCTTCATATATCTCACGGGCACCGAGTAAGTATTCTATCTTACTGTGACAAAACAATATAGGAGTGAAACGAGTTAATCTAACATGTTTGTTCAGTGACTGTAATTAATGTCACTCTCAATGGATCCTAATTGTGCCACTGGAGGCTTTTCCCCTTCTATTAATCAGGGACTCATGTCAATGTGTCAATATTGTCAGCGGCAGCATCACCTCCGACACTGACAGAGATCAGTGGTTCCAGAGCGAGGGAGAGTAGAGATCTGTATCTGAGAAAAATAGATTGGAACGTTCCCACAATGGTCAGGAATTTATCATCAGGTTTGGACATGCTGTCTACATATTATGATTGGTTGTCTTTAGCTTCTCGCATCTTGTACACACTACAGGTTGTTCAAGCAGGTTACTATCCAATGCTAGCTATTGTTGGTGTACCTGGTAAGTCTGACTGTCCAGTTATTTATACTGTAAACCACATTTAACTTCATTATTGCTTTTGCCATTTAAACTTTGGAAAGATGTGAACTCTTGTCTTCAGTTTTTCTCAGAAACTACGCTCGCGATCCATTGAATCCCCAAGCATCCCTGGCCAATATCTAGGTAGAAACAGACTGTTCAAACCATGTGTGATACGTTCAACCCTGAGATGACTGCTGACTGCCTATTCACTCTGTTCCCAATCTTACCCTCTTCTGCCTTGAAAATATCACTCATCGATATCCCACCTCAGACCAGCTACTGAATAAACCCTCCACCTGTTCCTGAACCCAGACTCGACTGTTCCATTGTTATCAGGGTCATACTGTCGGTTACCATCCTAAATAAACTCCATCTCATCCCAAACTATCCTGCCCATTTCCTAACACACATCTCATCCCTTTCAGCCATCTTCCATGTTCTCATTGACCTATATTGATTCCTGGTCTGGTAACGCCTCATTTTTAATATTATCACTTAATGATTGTTTGCCTTCCTGACCTCACTCATCCATTTATTCCCAATCCCTGCAACATTTTTTTTTTTCATTATTCCAGCATTTTTGTTTCCTTTTACGTGCTATGAAATTTAATTTTAATGTGAATATGATTCATTGAATATTTCCCCCGAATATGAATTTGGCCTTTGTTGCACTTTACGGCCATTGGTGCTGGAGTTACAATCATCAAAACATGAATTGGTGCAGGTTGCGCGTTTCTTCACTTCCCAGTGTCTCCCTGCTGGTGCTCCATGTTGGATAGGCGGTTCCAGCACCATTGATACATGTACTTGTAGCTTGGTGTGTGCCTGACCATTCAACGCCTGCGTTAGTCAGTCTCGTCAAAACAGGTGTTCACGAGCACGAGAAAACCCTCGACCAGGTCTAGGGCTTTTTGAAAGGACCAGACATCTACCTTGCAGCTGATGAGCTTTTACTGAGTTCGGTAATTGGAAAGTTAGTGGATGTGTTGCGGAATTTGTTTGGGAGTTTCAGTTGTGAGTCTCTGAATAAATTAATGGATGACAGGTGATTTGGTGACCCTATTCTGCATGAGGTATGGGGTCTTTAGTTACAGTGCAATAGTGACTGTAACATGATCGTCACTGTGTGCAGAGGCTGTAGAGTGGGGGGACATTGTAAAGGGTGTGAACGAGGGGTGCTCTGCCCTTCCACCATGTTTTTTCAAGAACGCTTTACCAAACTACACCTAACACAGGAAGAGTGTTAGGCGAATCTGATTGAGCAAGAGGTAGTCACAGAAATGTGTCACCTCCTTGAACACGACTTGCAGCCTCAAACCAGGGTGAGAATGGTGATGTCAGTGGCTGTTAAGGTCAGAGTACCATTGAGCTTCTATTGATGGGGAAACTTTCAGGCTGGAGCGGATAACATATCCATAGTCTCTCATTATGCTGACTGTCAATATGTCCACTAGGTTACTGAGACCATCTGTGCCAGTTGAGGCGAATACATCATGTTTTCCCTCTGCAGGGAGAAGTATGTTGGGAGGTCCCATTGTAATCCCAGGACATATGGTTTTCCGACAGTATACGTGGCCCTGCTGAACCCCAATGTCAAAGGTCCATGAACTGCAAGAGTTCTCACTCCATTTTCTTCCCAAATTGAATTCTCTCATGGTTGTGGGCGTCACTGTCTAGTTTCCCTTGAGAAAGCAGTGGTGAGCTCTCATAATGTAGACTAACTATGTGACAATGCACAGTGCATCATGTTGGTGAATGCTCACCATCCAGGCAGTAGCCATGATACTTTCATTCTGAATTACGCAGACATTCCCTCCATCTTCAAAACTCTTCCTGAACCAGGGTTTCATCGCTTGGAGATCGAGCTTGCCCCCCTCGACACGTGGATCTAACACATACATAGACTCACTGACAAATCACCACGTGACTATAATAAGAGCAGCCCAAGGGCTATGTAACCCCCAGGAACATCGTGGAGCAGACCTTTGATGTGTTTTTAAAATGCTACTGATCCCTGAACCACTCACAGGAAGCCATCTACTACACGTTGGTGCAGGTATTCCAGAACATCGTGCTCGTCTGCACCTTCATACTGTTAATAACTAACCACAAACATGGAAGCCTTCATTTGTTTAATGCAGTGATGCACTGCAGACCAATTGATATCACTTCTGTCTACACTGGCCAAATGGACAGAGCCAGAGCAAAGGAGTTGGGGTAACTGTCACATTCATTGATACTGGCAGCACCATTGCCCCCCTAGAATTGAACTGCAAGTACTCCTGCATCTTGTTCTACATCCTTGTTGGCGTTTGGAATGAGTTTTTGCTTTGAAGTTTAAATTTGATTTATATTTCTTTAACGATGTTCAGTAAACGTCAAGTTCTGTTTTAGTTGCACAGTAAAAACTGTTTGCTTTCGAAATGATCTCGACGATTCTGAGAAGTTAAAGCAAACAATAGCAGGGAACAAAAAAACAGTAATGTTGCCCAACAACAGGAATTCAAGGAGGAACCCCAAGTCCCCCCTGCCCCTCATCCCCTTCCCATAAAACACAGCAGTTTGAGTTCAGTTTTGAATATGCTGCCAAGTAAGACTGCAGTCAGGGGAGAGTGAGCTACAGAAAGAATCATTTTCCGAAAAGAACCAATAGGTCCCCAACCCAAAAGTGTGAGATGGAATCCGGACAATGTCCCAGTAATAACTTCTTGTCAATGGAATAACAAGGGCATCGAACACGTGTGCTAAGTGAATATAACAATAAGGAGAAGAGTGGGAGACTCCAAGCATCAAATTTATTTTTTTTACTAAATCTGCAGGAAACAGATTTAATCTGATATAAAGGCTTGTTAGAAGTCACAAGGTCCAAATAGAAAAAATGCATGCCTGTAACCCTTTGCTATGGGAATGTGAAGCAGAGGCACTGTTGATGGGTGTGTCGGTGAAGAAGAGTGCATAGAAGCCAGCTTGAATGAACGTGATGAACCAGGGAAGAGGGGCATCAAAACGCTGGAGGGGAAACCTTGTGGAAGACGTCTGAGAAAAGATGTCTGTGTGGGAGCCGATTCTAAAGTAGGATCATGGAGAGGGGAGTTTGGAAATCTTCGTGTAAATTATGGATTTCAGTGAAACCGGTTGATTGAAAGTGGAACAAGTGACTGGCAGTAGTTCAAAACAGATACATTGCATTTCTTCGCATTGTGTTTGCCACTTGGAGTCAATGTGCTGTGTCTAAACACAGGTCTCCTCTTGGGTTACGTGGACTGTTTACATACTGTGAACACTAATGTATAAGGCACCCTTTGTAGCTTGTGTAATTCTTACAAACCTACCTGCTTACCTCCCTACCAATGGATACACCTAAAGCTGTGAGTGAAAGAGCATTGCAAGATAAGTTATCTTGTCTTGTTTAATAAGTATTGTTCTTTTAGAAAAGTTAATTAGCTGTCTCCAGTCTTTCCGTTCAGTAGCCCCTGTCCACGTCCGTAAACAAAGAATGTAAGTGTTAGAGCATATCTTGGTCCATTCCAACCTGGTATCCGACTTGCTCAGTTTCAACATCAGCTGAGATGATAAGAATACCGTAACTATGTTGACGATAGCGAAAACCACGAGGAATCCCAAGGGCTCCTCAGAAAAACCACGAGGAAGAGGCAGGTAAGATATTGCCTGGATGCCTTAGAGCCATTCAGGCTGTCGGAGAACACCTAATAAGACTCTGATCCCCCTTTGATCACTTCCCTAAACCATTATTTTCTACTGTTAACAACCATAAGAGACAGCCAATCACTTTTTGCGCTTTGTCACCAATATGAAATAAAAATAAGTAAGACAAACGTGTTTATTAACATCTTTATCCAACAATGCATCCAATTACTCATACAAAACTTAACTATTAAGACTTCTGAGTTCGACTGGTTCCTGTCCTGTATGTTGCTTCGACTTACCTAGTGCCCTTACATAGTGCTTCCACAGTGGCTGCAGCATGGCTGATGGAAAGCTGCAGACTTTCACTGGGGGATGCTGCAAGTAGTTTTGCTGGACAGCCTGGAGCAGCTCTGGAGCTTCAGGTTTCAGATTGGGAACACACATCCTCGATATGGGCAGCAGCTGTCTGGCTCATGGGGTGACAGCAAGGAACCTGGCAGAGTGGCATTGAAGGGAGAATAACTGCTGTTAACCCGAGAGAGGGCAGCAGTTTTGTGCTCCATGGAGATGCCTTCACTCCAGCAGGCCAGAACATCAGCAATCCTAGTTATCTGCTGGAGCACAGATTGCTGGGCAGCTGAGAGAATCTGCATGACACTTGGAGCACTGAGGTCCCCAACCATGATGACAGCAGTCTGAGGCTGCAAGGCAGCGAGCATGGAGCTCCTGAGTGCAGCCTGAGCTCACACTGCGGCGGAGATTTTGGATGGATTGAGCCTGTACTGCAGTGGGAGTTTGGACAATGTCCGCCTGATACTGCATCACATCTGCGTCCGCTGATGCTGACAAGGAGTTAGTGTCCATTTCCACAGAGCCCAGAAAAGTCACCACCTTAGCCATCTTGTACTAGAACTGGTTTGTGATCAAGTTTTCCACTGAGCGGGCACAGGAACAAGAGCTTCCACTTGGCCTGTCTGCAACCCATTCTTGCTCAATGATTCACCTCATACATATAGCGACTCTGCACTCGTCCCAATTTTACATACACTGCTAATATTTGAGCTGGTGGCTGTGAAAGTCAATCAAATGACAGGGCTTCATCATCGGTGATGTCATGTATATCACTCCCCTATCTGTCCCATCCTCTCACTCTCCATTCCACCACCCCCCACCCCCTCGCTGCTCTTTCTCTATTCCTCTCCCTTCCACTCACCCCCCAGCAGCCCCCCCCCCCCCCCCACCCCCCCCCCCCCGCCCCCGCCGCCCATCTCTGTGTGGATCTGTCCGTTTTTGGCTGTAATTGCAAAGTTTGAAATCAGAAGTGGGGGATTGAGGTGAGGGGTTCTGGGTGGCATGGGACGCAAGATTACATTCTCCCAACATCTGCAGATTGTGCATTATTGCAGAAAGCAGGATGAGGATGAGCTGGGTGTTCCGAAAGGACATAAGGCAGGAACATAGTTTCATCCCGAATACTCGCAGTGATATCTAATGCTACAGGCTCTGTCACAGCCGCTATCATGATACAGAGAACTGTCTCCTGCCTCCCGCACAGGGAATGACGTTTTCCCTGCTCCTCTCTGGTTATCTGCTGCACCCTGTGTTTAAGGAGTCACATTGTCCTGCCCACCGGAGAGGGCAGAATGTCCATGATGCTGTTAAAATGCGTTGCTTGATGTACCTGCTGCAGCTGAAATCATGTAGTTACGTTGAGACGGTGATAAGTGTATGTGAGGCTTGTACCAGTGGAAGGTCTGGTGAGAGAGAGGTGGTGTTTGTGAATGTTAGACATTGGGCCTGAGTGTTAGTTACAGCTTATAGTTGAGTGATGGGTGTGCGGCACTATGAGCTCTTTGAGAAGTTCTTGATGATGTCGGTGAGAGTTGTCATGTGGAGATGAATTCACTGATATTACCCAACCGTGTGACCACTTTAAACGTCTTGTGGCACTGCTGCCAGTTCTTCGGGGCCAGATGTTTTACATTGATTATCCTTTCCACCTTCGCCCAGCCCCTTGTGAGTGTGTTAATTTTTGGTCTGAAGCCCCCTCCACCCACGGGAACGTGGACGATCGCACTCTAGATAACTTTATCCACACTAGTATTACATAATGTTCTGTCAATTAACTTGATTTCTTATTCCTGAAATTTCAGACACTTGAAACAGTTTAGCCTTAATCACTCTTATCAAAACATTCTTGAATTTGAAATCTACATGTAATCTCGACTTACATATTAATGCTCTACTGAGGCAATTCCAGCATTCCCATTCTCTTCTTATACTGGGAAACATTCAAATAAATCACCTCTGAGTCTTCACCACACTGATCCATTCTTCTCAAAGTCTGGTGATTAGAATTGGACAAAATCCTCCCAACGTGGAAAATCTAATGCTGTGTCCATAATTAAGAAATCTTCCTGACTTACTTTATTTCATGCATGTCTGTTTTGAAATCCAGGAATGCTGCATTATTTTATTTTTCAACTGCTTTCCGAACTTGTCCTGTCACATTAAAATATCTTTTGTCTGTTCCCAATGTTAGGATTTGGTCTGCAAACACAACATCTAAGGTAATTTTTATGATTTTCTTTGGTTCATGCTGTAAATCTGGATATGCAGTCCATAATTGAGTCACAGGACATTCAGAGCTTGCTGCAAAAATGTTAATTCTCTGCTGGAGCAGGATGTATGGACACTAAGGTGTCAGTTGAGGCCACATCCAACTACACAACTGCCAGAAACAGGGATTGCTTATGCCTTAAAACCTGTGACAGTCAACTAATACTTTACAATTGTTTGTTTGGTCATGGGTGTGGCGCTAGTTCACCTCCCAATTAGAGAGGCTCAGGAGCAGCTGCAGCAACATGAACAACATCGTGTACCAGGTGGATGGAACCACACGTGAGAGGAACTTCAAAGCCGAGTGACTACAAGAATGAGGCCTCGGAGTTTCAGGCAGTATCCACTGCAGAGGGTGCACAGATACATGGTCAATTACCTGGACATGAGAGAGAGAGACAATGTAGGAGGAAGCTGTGATTCCCCAGGGAGGTAGTGCCTGAACTGTGTGCCTTTCTCCACAAAGACTTACAGAAAGACTTACTGCAGAGACACGCACTGTTAGTGACAGCTAATCTTCCAATGGCTCTGAACAATTTCACAATCTGTTACATCCAAGTCTCATGACTGTCTTGTGTGGTTCTGACAGTGAGTTGCACACAGAAGTATGCGTAGTGTTAACCATGCCCTTTTCTCCAATGTGGGCCAGATCATCTCTGACGACACTGAAACAGCCTCTCAGGACAGATGGTGACAGGGTTTGCCTATATTGCCATGTATTCACAGCTACAGGATGTGGTTGGCTGCACTCACATTGTGATAAGGGTCCCACGCAGAATGTGGGGTGCCTCATAAACAGAAAGGACTCTCAATCTCTGAACATCCAGCTGCACTTGGCAGTCAAAATGTCAAACAGTATCTAACTTTGCCATAGAATATTATTTATGTGCCAGAGAGGTAGACAAGTTAAACATTGCACTTTCGTTAACAAAAACAGAATCACCTGGAAAAACTCAGCAGGTCTGGCAGCATCGGCGGAGAAGAAAAGAGTTGACGTTTCGAGTCCTCATGACCCTTCGACAGAACTTGAGTTCGAGTCCAGGAAAGAGCTGAAATATAAGCTGGTTTAAGGTGTGTGTGGGGTGGGGGCGGAGAGATAGAGAGACAGAGAGGTGGAGGGGGGGGGGGTGTGGTTGTAGGGACAAACAAGCAGTGATAGAAGCAGATCATCAAAAGATGTCAACGACAATAGTACAATAGAACACATAGGTGTTAAAGTTAAAGTTGGTGATATTATCTAAATGAATGTGCTAATTAAGAATGGATGGTAGGGCACTCAAGGTATAGCTCTAGTGTTTTTTTTTTAATAATGGAAATAGGTGGGAAAAGAAAAATCTTTATAATTTATTGGAAAAAAAAAGGAAGGGGGAAACAGAAAGGGGGTGGGGATGGGGGAGGGAGCTCACGACCTAAAGTTGTTGAATTCAATATTCAGTCCGGAAGGCTGTAAAGTCCCTAGTCGGAAGATGAGGTGTTGTTCCTCCAGTTTGCGTTGGGCTTCACTGGAACAATGCAGCAAGCCAAGGACAGACATGTGGGCAAGAGAGCAGGGTGGAGTGTTAAAATGGCAAGCGACAGGGAGGTTTGGGTCATTCTTGCGGACAGACCGCAGGTATTCTGCAAAGCGGTCGCCCAGTTTACGTTTGGTCTCTCCAATGTAGAGGAGACCACATTGGGAGCAACGAATGCAGTAGACTAAGTTGGGGGAAATGCAAGTGAAATGCTGCTTCACTTGAAAGGAGTGTTTGGGTCCTTGGACGGTGAGGAGAGAGGAAGTGAAGTGGCAGGTGTTGCATCTTTTGCATGGGCATGGGGTTGTGTCCGACTAGGGACTTTACAGTCTTCCGGACTGAATATTGAATTCAACAACTTTAGGTCGTGAGCTCCCTCCCCCATCCCCACCCCCTTTCTGTTTCCCCCTTCCCTTTATTTTTTCCAATAAATTATAAAGATTTTCCTTTTCCCACCTATTTCCATTACTAAAAAAAACCCCACTAGAGCTATACCTTGAGTGCCCTACCATCCATTCTTAATCAGCACATTCATTTAGATAATATCACCAACTTTAACTTTAACACCTATGTGCTCTATTGTACTATTGTCGTTGACATCTTTTGATGATCTGCCTCTATCACTGCTTGTCTGTGCCTACAACCACACCCCCCACCCCCCACCTCCACCTCTCTGTCTCTCTATCTCTCCGCCCCCCACACACACACCTTAAACCAGCTTATATTTCAGCTCTTTCCTGGACTCGAACTCAAGTTCTGTCGAAGGGTCATGAGGACTCGAAACGTCAACTCTTTTCTTCTCCGCCGATGCTGCCAGACCTGCTGAGTTTTTGCAGGTAATTCTGTTTTTGTTTTGGATTTCCAGCATCCACAGTTGTTTTGTTTTTATCTCTATATTATTATTATTATTGCACTTTTGTTACCGTTCCAATAGCTACACTGAATCACAGAGCTCGCATATTACACCGATTAAAGTTTTTACCCGTATGTAGGGTGTAGCCTGGGCTTGGAAAGTGCTGGTCTCAAACAGTCGATCATGGACAACGCTGCGCACTGGAGAACCAAGAGGCCTCAGCCGAGAAAAGAGCGTCTTTCACCGAACTGATGGCCCTGCAGCTGCAGTTGATATTTATCTCGCACTGTGACCCTGGGATCACAGCGTCCTATGTCACATTGTTGCTCGTGATGAACCTCGATAGCAAAAAAAAATTGCATCTCTCTCCAGAACTTATATTTAAGGGACCTTTCCAGCAGACGATGAACAATTGTGTCCTCCACACAAACACCATCTCCAGGATAACATGTAGATGCTGGTGTTTCGGTACATGCATCAAGTGAGTGACAGGCAGGGCCTTTCTGATCACCAGACACCAGCTTGTTTGAAAGCTTTGGGATGAGGCCACCTGCCAACCGGCTTTGGCAATCTGCTTAGCGCACCATCCAACAGAGTCCACCATCTCCTTTCTCCACAGGGTCTCGATGGCACTAAGTGCAGACCAATATCAGATGGACATGTCGTGAAAGTTGTTTCCCTGCGAGGGTTAAGGGGTGTGACACGGTGCAACTGGCCGTAGCTGCAAGGTGGCCAGGCCTATCCTTGGGAACACAAGTTCTAGGGGTAAACATTAGGGCAGCGAAATCTAAGTAGATTTCAGCGCATGTGGGGGCTGATGTGTACATTAGTACGTTATTGTGGCCAGAGACCAATTCATCCAGCATCACTCCAGATGATTTCTGCCTTGCAAGAGTGTGACTCAAGACCTGGAACAGAGATGAAGAAGTTGGAAACCCCAGGGACACAGCATTATATCCATCTTTTATCTGAATATCAGGTCACATATGAGCAAGCTTTTGTGGTTGCTGCACACAGTGTGTCAGGGAAAAGTGATAAATTTGGAGCCAGATGTCGGTCAGACCAGGTAAGAAAGGCTGATATACTCCTCTTCGGGGCAGAATCGATTGCTGCTGCCGATATTTCTCACTGTACACTGGTGCCGTGCTCATCACCCTCTGCTACCCACTCGGTGTCCACACTTGGGCCCACTAGAATGCTAGTCTGTGGTCTGCTTCATGCTGAGTTTGATAATGCCGACAACACTTCCTCAGACATGTCTTCTTCCTCCTCTTGTCCGAGTTCTGACCTCTCTCCGGAGGGTGGGGCTGCAGCTTGGGGAACAGTGGATGAATCACAGGGCAGTCATGATGTGAAGTCATTAAGATCATTTTCCTTCTTTTTTAAATTCTTCCATAGCTGTCCCGGTAGTCAGTCGCTGCCATTCACTGTCTCTCTGGCTAAACATATCGCCATTCTGAATGGAGCTGCCAATTCCAAATCCCCGCTCTGTCCAAACCCTCACCCCCAGAGAGCACAAGTCACAACCTGCACAACTGCATCAACAGCATGGCTGTGTGAACGTTGGAGGAGGACTTGCTGTAAACAGGAACGTTCTGTGCATGGTATTCTGGCAATGGACATTTCCCTCCCCTCCACAGCTCTAATAACAGGGAGATTTGTGTTCCCCCACACCGTCTTCTGTTGCTCTAGGATGTTGTGCTCCCTCTTCCACTTCAAAGGACAAGAGGGAAAGGGTGCTGTGGTGTCACATACAGTCACCAAGGTTGGAGATTCCTCAAAGAGTTGTACAGATGTATCTGATGGCCATTCTTTATCATTGACACTTTTTTCTTCACTTTGATCATGGGCGTTGGATATTTTAGCGCTGCTCAGCATCATATAACATGTGCCCACCCAAAGCCTGATATGCTCCATTCGGCACTGCAAGGCTGCTTGCCTATAAGGGCCATCCCCCTCACCTTGGCAGAGTGCAGAGGGTCATTGAGGCTCTTTTGACACTATGTCAAGGTCTGGGTACGATCAGCTTTGAGACTGATGAACTTCAAGGCAGTTACCAAACACTTTATTGTGGTTGGGGATAATCAGAATAATTCAGGGATCAGGATGTCCTGTGTGTGTATACCTCTGTCAGGAGGGTGTCAAGGCTGTGCTCCATGAAGTGAGGAGCTGCTGCCTTGCAGGACTCTGGAGGGAATCTGGATCCTTCATGGAAAATGATGAGCTGTGAGGGTCTACCTCTGCCAGGAGAGTGTCTCAGTAGGTCTCAGGTCCATGACGACTTCTAGGACCTAAAAAGGTTGCAGTGATGGATCCCCAAACAGAAGGACTACCCACAGAGAACGTAGCTTTTGGCACCCGTGCAGTTGAACTCAGGCCTCAGCAGAGCGAAATTATAATGAAGCTTATGCTGCAGCTCGCACCTTGTTAGAACAAACAATTAAGGCTATGAAAATGTGTGTTCTGGTGACTGGACCTCTCTGATTGAGACCTGGAATGTAGCCCACAGAGGGTGTGATGCACAGTTGTCGCCAGCTTTGCCATCAATAAACTGGCACTGCTACAGGCAGCGAAGAAGACTGAGGAGGATATAAGAAGATTGGCGTCTCCTCCGATGAGGAGGACGCCCGCTACTTTGTGGGTGAAGAGGAATTGGAAGGCGATTATGACGACAATGAGGCAATCACACTGGCCAGAGGATACAGGCGCACTAGGGGCACTCTTTTATTGCTACATATGTGTAGGATGGTGACAACATGCAGTGAGGAAACGTCATAGAACTTCACATTGCATCTGTGATCGTCTGAATCCAGTTGTGGAGGATAGCAGCAGAGATACCCTCTATCAGAATGCTCCTGTCTTGGAGATGCAGTAGGGGCCCCATAAGTCGCTCGATTCCTGCAGGATGATGGTGACATGCATTGTTGATATTCCATAGATCATCTCCCCTCTGAATACCTAACTCCTGTCTGGCTGAGGCAGCTGTCTTGTCCTCTGGAATCTGGGTCACATCATAGAAATGCGCAAATAACAGGGAAGGTGGCCTGCTCTGAGACACCTGCCTTAACTTGTGCATGAATCAAAGGTTCGCATTCGAGTTACACAAACACTGTTCATCATAACAAAGAGATATAAGAAAGGCACTTTCCGGGGAGATAAATTACAGAAGCTTTCTCTCTGGGCCCTGTTGTAGGGCAGTGGCACCCTTCTTGGCATATGGAGCTGGAGCTGCTGAGGTCACAGGAAAAGGGAATTCGGATAGGCCAGACACTCCCGGAGTCACCCGAGTGAATGGCCACGGTGATGTGCACCAAAGGATCATCGTCCCTTGGTGCTCAAAGGCCTTTAGCTGATTCATTTGTTCTGTTTGATTTATTGTGTGTGTTTCTGCCTGCGTGTGCATCGCACACCTATGTGTGTGTTTTAGTCTGTGTGTCTCTGTTTGCATTTATGTGTTCATGAACGTGTGTGTGTGTGTGTGTAAGAGTGAGAGAGGGAGAGTCATGTATTTGAGTTCCTGCGTGTATTACTGTCTGTGACAGAGCCTGCGTGTATGTGAAAGATTCGGTGAGTATGAAAACGTATGTGGGTTTGTGTGACTGTTTTATGTGTGTTACTGTTTGTGCGTCTGCACGTCTGCTGTTATGTGATTTTGAGTGTCAGGGAGATTTTGTGACATCTTGCGTGTGTGAATCAGTATCTCTGCTTGTGTGAGTATTATTGTGAGTGGCTGTGCATCCTTTTGTGCGTGAGTATGTGTGTATTTGTATGTGTGTCTATGCATTTGAGTGCTTGTGTGTTGTTTTTCTTTGTCTGTTTATGTGCTGTATGTCTGCGTGTTTGCTTCTTTGTGTGTGTGTGATAGATAGATAGATAGAGAGAGACAGAGAGAGAGAGAGAGATGCTTTATGTGAGTCAGGTCCGTCATTCATTATGATCATTGCTGATCATGCAACTCAACAGCCTGCTCCCACTTTCTCCCCATATTCTTTGATCCATATTGCCCCAACAGATGCATCGAACATGTTCTTGAAAACATATCATGTTTTAATCTGCACTATTTGCTGTGGTAGTGGTTTCAGCAGCCTTACCACTCTCTGGGTGAAGAAATTGCTCTTGCTCTCAGCCCTTATCCCCAGACTTTGACCTCTAGTTCAGGACTCCCCCACCATTGGGAACATCCTTCCTACATCTACCCTGTTTAGTCCTGTTAAAAAAAAATAATAATTGGATTCTATAAGGTCGTCCTCATTCTTCTGAACAGAAGCAAAAGAAAATCCTAACCAACAGATCAGTCCCAACTTCCCTGGGCAGTGTGATAAACCTTTGCTGTACTCCCTGTTTCGCAAGAACATCCTTCTTCATAAGGAAAGAAAAACTGCACACCATTTTCCAGGTATGGTCTCACCAAGGTCATGTACAATTGCAGAAGAACATCCCTGCTATTGTACTCGAATCCACTAGCTATCATTTACCTTCTTTACCATCTGCTGCACATGCATGCTTTATGTAAGCCACTGGCATACGAGGCAGACATGTTTTGTTGCACCTTCCCCTCTCAGTTTATCGCCATTAAGATAATAATCTGCCTTCCTGTTTTTGCGAGCAAAGTGAATAACTCCTCACTTATCCACATTATATTTCACCTGCCAAGCATTTGCCCACTCACTCAGTATGTACAAATCACACTTGAATGACTCTGTTTCCTCCTCACAGCTCAACCTCCCTACCAGCTTTGTGCCATTATCGTATTTGGAGATATTACATTCCGTCCCCTCTTCTAAATCATTAATATATATTGTGAATAACTGGGGTCCTAGAGCCAAAGCCTGCGGTACACCACTAGTCACTGTCTGCCATTCGGTATAGAAAGACCCGTTTATTGCTAATCTTTGCTTCCTGTATTCTAACCAGTTTTCTTTACATCTCAATACACTCTCTCCAATCCCAGGCATTTTAATCTTCACGCTAATCTCGTATGTGGGACTTTGCCAAAATCATTCTGAAAGTCCAAGTAAGCCACAAACACTGACTCCCCCTCATCAACTCTAATCATTACCTTCTCAAAAAATTCCAGTAGATTTGTCAAACATGACTTCCCTTTCTAAATCCATGCTGACTCTGCTCGATCCTGCATCTGATTTCCAAATGTTCAACTAATAAATGCATTGTAATGGACTCGAGGTTGTTCCCCACTACCGACCCAAGGCTGACTGGGTAATAATTCCATGCTTTCTGTGTATTTAAAGTAGTCGAGTAACATTACATACCCTCCCTCGTGTAGGAACTGTTCCCGATTCCATAGCTTCTCGGAGGTTGACAGACATTACATCCATTAGTTCTAGTTTTAATTCCTGAAGTAATCTGGGGTTTTGATTATCAGGCCGGGGGATTTATTGGACTTCAATCCCATCAGTTTTCCCAACACTGTTTCCTTTCTAATACAGATATATTTCATTTCCTCGCGCTCACTACGATGTGTCCGGCAGCATTTCTGCTTTGTTATTTGTGCACTCCTTTGCAAAGACTGAAGCAAAGCGTGTATTTAGGTGAACAGATATTTATTTGTTCTCCAATATAAATTTACCTGTTCCTGAATGTAAGGACATACATTTGTCTTCACCAGTATTTTTCTTTTCATATACCTATAGACATTTTTGCAGGTAGTTTTAATGTTGCCCGCAAACTTACTCTAGAGTTCTATTTTCCTCTTCATAGTCATTCCCCTGGTTATCATTTGTTGAATTCTAAACTGTTCCCCATCCACAGAACTGTTGTTTGTTTCTTTCTTTTCCTAACAATTTGTACGCCTCTTCCTTGGATATAATACTATCTTTAAATTCTTTTGTAAGCCTGATCCGGACAACTTTCCTGTTTCACTTTTGTGCCGGACAGGAATAAGGAATTGTTACAGCTGACCGATGTGTTCTGTGAATGTTCACCATTGCTTATCCATCTTTAACTAAAGTTTCCCAGTCCATCACAGCCAACTCGTGCCTCAGTGCATCATAGTTTCATTGACCAATAATCAATTGTCGCAGAATCAATTACACCACTCTCCATCTTGAATAAGAATTCTATCATATTATGGTGGCTGATCGCAAAGGTGTTCCGGGCAACTCGATTGCCAATTATTCCTTTCTCATTACACAACACTCACTCTGGGATGGCCTATTCTATAGTTAGTTCCTCAACATATTGGTCCAGAAAACTACCCTGTATACAACTCCAGAAAATCCTCCTCTCCGATATTGTAGAAACTTTTATTTGCTCAACCAATAAGAAGATTAAATCACCCATAATTTCATATGTTCCTTTGGTGCATATGTCTCTTATTTCCTCTTGAATGACATTCACAACATCAGCAGTACAGATTGGGTGCGTATACAGAATATAAAAGCGACCTAACGCTTTTTCCCCCTTCGTGTTTCTCAGCTTTGCCCACCCTAATTCTAGACTTTCGGAGCTAATATCTTTCCTCATTATTGCATTTATATCCTCTGTAACCAGCAATGCAACCACACCATGTCTTACTTCTTGTCTGTCCTTCCTAAATACTGAATACTCTACTCCTTGAGGTTCAGTTCTCATCCCTGGATACCCTGCAGCCATGTCTCTGTAATCCCGACAATATCATAACTGTTTACATCTCTTTGTATAGTTAATTGATCCAATTTTTGCAATGTTAAATTGTCCTGTTCCCACAATACTTCACTGAGGCCCTGTTTATTTATTATCAGTGATATCTTTGGCGATCACGTTTCTTATTCCCCTTTCTGTATTTTATTCTTGTCCTAGATTTCCCCCCTCCTCTGACTCCTTGCTTAGTTTCCCACCACACTGCTATTTGTCTTTAAATATCCGCAACCACTTCAGCAAATATTTCCCCTAGGGCATCAGTCCAGTTCCTGCCCAGGTGTAAGCAGTCCAGTTTTCAATGCTCCTACCTCCGACAGATCCAGTCCCAATGTCGCAGGATTTTGAAACACTCCCTCTCATACCATCTCTTCAGCCAAATATTAGTTTGATATATACTGTTTTCTACTCTGACTAGCCCATTCATTTGGTAGTAATCCTGAGATCACTATATTTGAGGTCCTTCTTCACAGTTTTCTAACTAATTCCCAATATTATTCTAAGATTACCTAATCCCTTTTTTCCCTACATCGTTTATCATGACTGCTGGTTCTTCACACTCCCCATTCAGGATATCCTGTAGTCGCTTGAAGACATCCTTGATCGTAGCACCAGGGAGGCACCATAAAATCCTGGAGTCTGGTTTGTGGCCATACTAACACCTATCAAATCCCCTTGCGAATGAATCCCCTAGAAGGATTGCATTCCCATACTTTTTGCATCTCCACTGTGCTGCAGAGCCAAATGAGTTGCACCGCATTTGGCTGCTAATGCTTTCAACTCAGAGGCAATTCCTCTCAACAGTTTCCAAGCGGTATATCTGTTTTTTTAGGGGAACAGCTACAGAAAAATATAATCATGCATTGCCTGCTTCTCTTGGTCTACCCTGAGTTTACTCATTCCCTTGTTGCATTTGGACACTTAGCCCGGGGTTGTGACTACCTCTCTATAGGTGCTGTCAAAAATTCTCTCCACCTCTTGGATGTTCCGTAGTGTCCCCAGCAGCTGCTACAGCTCTGAAACCTCTGCTTCTAGAGGATAAAGCTGTAGACACCTCCGGCACACATGCTGGGTCCGGGCAATGGCATTTTTTTCTGGCTTCCCACACAGAGCACAATGGCTTTGAGCTCTACTGACATGGATTACACTTCAAAACAAATTACTCCTTTTCGAAGACACTTTATATCAACGAATATCAATTGCTCTTGGGCCCTTCCTCCCTGTTCCTTAGTGTTTCAGTATATGGACCTTACAAACGATGAACCGCAAAATAGGACACTAAAAACTCTAAGCAATGGAGATAGTACATCCTTACATGAGCGTGCTCACGGTGCTCAAAGGATCACCTTGTTCCCTCCCAACCGAACTCCCTTAGCACCAACTTCAACTTGAGCATTCTTCTGAATCTCAAAGCAGCACTCAAGGGCAGACAAAGTCAGCAATCTAAGATGGGCTGATTCTATACTCTCTGGATCTAGCTTCTGAAAACCTTTTTTAGTCAGTTATCGAATGAAAGTTTTGTAGCTGCAAGCAGTGACTGTATAACATTGTTATAATTCTGGCATCAAACTCATCTTCTTCCACCCCAAACAGCATTGTTTTAGTTCATTATTAATGTAAATTTAGAATAGACGTTAGATACAAATTATCCTGAAATTCCCTTAGTCAGCAAACTTCAACTTAAACACGTTGCTGCAGTTTGAAGCGGTAATCCAGCGTGCCAGTGTGTGTGTGCGTGCTTGTGTGCGTTTGTGTGTGTCACTATGGGTTTAGGTGTGCGCATGTGTGCATTCATGTGTGAGTGTATATGGAAGAATGAGAGTGCACTTGAGTGTGTGTGTGTCTCTGCTTGTGACTGTCTGTGTATGTATGCATGAATATGGGTGTTAATGTGTAAAAGTGCTTTTGAGTGCATGTGTTTCACTTTGTGATTGTGTGTGTCTGAGTGTGCGTTTGTTTGAATGGGTGTGTTTCACTGAGTTTGTATGTGTGTGTGTGTGTGTGTGTGTGTGTTTATCGACGTGTGACTGTATAAGAGAGAGGAAGAGAGAGAGAGAGAGAGGTGTGAGAGAGCCCTATGTCTTTTTCTGTGAATATTCCTGTATAATTGGGTGCTTGCTTTTGTGTGGAAGTGTCTCGGTGAGTAAATATTTCTGTGTATATTTTATTTTCCTATTTGCATGTTCTTCTCTTCATTTGTTTGTTTCTTTTTCTGTATGTTTGTGTGCCAGAGGTTGTTTGTTAGAGTTTGTCCTTATGTGTCTGTCTGTGTGAGTACTTGTGTGTGCGCACAAGAATGTGATTGTCTGAGTGTGCATATGAGTTACTGTGTGCTCGTTTGTTTACTTCTGTGATTTGGATTCAGTGTGTGATTGTCTTTGTGTGCGCATGCGTGCCTTTGTGCTTGCATGTGCTTGAGTGCATGTGTGCGTGTGTGCATGTGTGTGGCTGTGTCCATGATTGTTTGAGTGTGTGTTTATGTGTGTGTGCTTGTGTCATTGAACTTGCATGTTTCAAATTTGTTTCTGCAGGGTGTGGGCTCGATGCCTAGGCCAGCAATTATTTCCCATGTCTTATTGCCCTTGTGAAGTGCATTGATCTTGGTGTGTTTCTGTGCTGGAGTGTGTGTGTGCTTGTTTCTGTATCCGTGAATATGCATGTCCATATTTGTGTGCATGTGGGTGTATATGGGTATCTTTGATTATATGCGAGTACTTCACCTTATGTGTGTATGTGATAGTGTGTGTGTCTGTGTGTGTGTCTCTGTATGTTTGTATTTGTGTGTGTGTGTGTGTGTGTGTGTGTGCGTGTGTGTGCGCGTGTATGCGAGAGGGAGAGAGAGTTTGTGAGTTTGTGTGTGTTTCTCTATATGTGAATCAGTGTGTCCATATGTGTCTGCATGTGAGATTTTGTGCTTGTGTAAGTGTGTGCATGTACATGTGTGCCTTGCAGCGTGGGTCTGTTTCTCCGAGTGAGTGCGTGTGCGTGTTTGTGTCTATGCATGTGTTTCTGCTTGTGTGTGTTCATGAAGATGTGCTTGTGTAAGAGAGAGAGAGAGAGAGAGAGAGGTAAGCCATTGTTTTTTTTTCTGTGAATATTACTGTATGTGAGAGTGCAGGCATTTGTGTGACATGTGAAAATGTCTGTGTGTGTTTGTGTGCTTGTTTTATTCTGTTTGTATTTGCATAGGTGCATTTTTCTGTGTATTTGTGTGTCAGATAGTGTTTGTGGGAGTTTTCATGTGTGTGCTTATCAGTGTGCCTGTTTCTGTAATTATGTGTGTGATTATCTGTGTATTTTAATGTGCGTGAGTATTTGTGTGTCTGTGTTCATGCGTGTGTGTTTGTGTATTATTCTGTGTGAATGTGTGGGAGTGAGTGTGCACAACTGTGATAAAGTGTGAATCTAGCTCCCTCCTGTCACTTTTGGTTTCCGATATCACTCCAAGATATTCTTGTTGCAGTCATGTCAAAGTCACGTGAACTTGTTGTAAGGTTGGAGGAGAGAGACGGAGGTTGTTCATAACTGGAATGTTAACGTGTGGACAATGGAAATCTGACATTATGGTCATAGGACAGGAAGGCATTTTATTAAAAATATGACTAATTGACATTGTGTTACAGACTTTATTAAAATATTCTGAAAAATACATTATTTATCTTCAATAATCAGGAGAGAACTCTTCAGGCCTGCAAAAGATTTCAACCACCACCTGCAGGACTACAGAAAGAGGACCAGTTTCTGCTCCAAACTTCTAAGAATCTAAAAATGCATTGCACTCCTTGGAAATGTTTTCACATATATTTGTCTGTGTGTATTTGGAGTCAGTATTTGTCATGCATTGTCTCTCCGGTGTTGGACTAAACACATTCTTATACTTTCATTTGTTTTTTAAAATTACAAGGAAGTCTGTTTTTTGACTGTTTTTAAAAGCAGGGGTTAAACAAGCTTTTGCGCAAATGCTTCTTTTTGGAGTCAGTCCAGTAAATGGAATAATGAAAAAAAAAATATTCCAAATATCTACCCTGCCTGTTATCCGCATATCATCTCTTCTTTGTCTCAGTCACCCTTGGCTTTCCATCATTCATGAATTCTGCCCATTAACTCTGAGTATTCTTATTATCACTTTGTTTCCAAGTCACCTTTAAGTTCCCTTTTTATGTCTGGCTTACACGTCACTGTTCCCAAACCTCCTTCAGCACAGCTGATGTTTCTGATTTAATATCTGCTTCCTTCTATTATATCAAGGAACTCCTTTTATGTCCCTGCATATCCATTTAATTGAGTACTTCACAGGATGCTGTCACACTTTCGATAACATCAACAGCTCCTCTCGCAAACTGGTATTAATTCTTCAGGCTGATGAATAATTTAATTGCTTATTTTCCTTTGTTACAGTGAACTTAATCACAATTGTTATACTGAAGTGCAACAACTGTGGTCTGACCAAATGTGTCACTTGTTACCTGGTGGCTATGTCAGTGGCAGATCTGATGGTCGTTATCCTGGACCTGATATTGAGACAAATTCCAATTGTTTTTGATGAACAGTTTCGTTTCCTGCTGTCCATTCGTGTGTGTAATATCCACGCTGTCCTGCTTTATGCAGCCACTGACTGTTCTGTCTGGTTCACAGTCACTTTCACCTTTGATCGATTTGTGGCCATTTGTTGCCCTAAGCTGAAAATTAAATATTGCAGTGAGAAAACGGCGATGGTAGTACTGGGAATAGTGACTGTGCTGAGCTGTTCAAATAACATTTTCTGGTATTTTATGTTCGCAGGTTGGTACTGGGGGGGAAACAACCCCTGGTTTTGTGAGCCAACAGTCGATGTTCTGCTCTCTGTTCAGGTCTCTCCACTCTGGGTAACACTGGAGTTCCTCCACTACATTCTCACCCCGTGTGTCCCATTTGTCCTGATTCTGCTGCTCAATGTTCTCACCGTCAGACACATTTTACTGAGCAGCAGAGCCCGCAGGAGACTCCGGGTTCACAGCAGTGGGGAGACTCCCAGAGACCCAGAGATGGAGAGTCGCAGGAAATCTATCATTTTACTGTTTGCGATCTCGGCCAATTTCATCCTGTTATGGTCAACGTTAATGTTTTATTCTATATGGATCCGGATGCATGATCTGGGGTTTAAAACTTTTTATTTACATCGTTTTGTTCAGGAATTGGGCTTCATGCTGCAGCTCCTGAGCTGCTGCACTAATACTGCAATTTATGGTGTAACACAGACTCCATTCAGACAGCAGTTGAAGACTGTGCTGAAATATCCCTTTACTCTAATTCTCCAATTCTTTCAATGATGCAAATATCTCAATCACTGAGAGTTCCCATTGGCTGGGCTTCCTCTCCATCATGGGAAACACTCACTCATTGTACAGACAAACACACTCCATTAAATGACTGTTCTCCCATCAGTCGGGCTGTCTGTCCATCATTAATACCCCTCACTGATTGGACAGACAAACACACTTCATTAAACCGCTGCCCTCCCATAGGTTGGGCTGCCTGTCATGATGAATATCCATCACCGATTGGACAGTTAAACACACTCTATTATTCACTGTCCTCCCATTGGCCAGCCTGCCAGCCCATCATGAATGGACAAGAACACACTTCATTATATCACTGTCCTCGCTTTGCCCAGGCTGTTAGTGCATCACGGATACCCCTCACTGATGGGAAAGGAAAATAGACTCTGCTCCCATTGGACTGTCCATCGTCAACATTTGTCAGTGTTGGACTGAAATCCCACCTCGGAATACGTTCACACTCCCATAGGCCGAGCTGCCTGTCTGTAAGCGCGATCCCTCTGACTGATTGGAGCGACAAGCTCATCTCCAACCAGCTCTCTTCACTCATTGGTTGGGCGGGATGACCATCACCACGATCACTCACACTGATTGGACAGGAATCTTTCTATCAGAGAATGGGAGTAAAGCTCGCAAAGGGAACCGGGGAAGGAGATGTGAGATCACCAAGAGGAAATGCAGTAGGGTTCTTGGGTTCAGGATTAGCAGCTGAATTCAGGGTTAATTATGGCAGATTAACGGCAATTGGAGAGGCAGATAGAGAGAAAGAGAGAAGAGAGCGAGTAGGTGGGACAGTGAGAGAGAGAGACACAAAGAGATAGAGAGAGTGAGGGAGAGACAGAGGGTGAAAGAAAGAGAGAGACAGTGATTAAGATACAGAGAATGTGAAATTGAATGAAAGAGGGAGACGGGGGAGAAACACAGTGAGAGAGAGGTAGGAAAAGGGAGCGAGAGAGGCAGAGAGTGAGTGACACACTCAGAGACAGAGAGGTAGAAAGAGTGAGACAGCAATCCGGAGAGGAAGAGAGTGAGTTAGCGAGATAGAGAGAAAATGAAGGAGAGAAGGAAAGAGTTTGAGACAATGAGAGTGAGAGAGATAGAGAGCTGATTGAGAGTGGAGTTACACTGAGAACGAGACAGGGAGACAGAGAGGCAGAGAGTGATATAGCGAGAGAGGGAGATAAGGTTAGAAAAAATGAGTAAATGAGA
The DNA here is from genome assembly GCF_017639515.1 of Carcharodon carcharias. Taxonomy (NCBI): domain Eukaryota; kingdom Metazoa; phylum Chordata; class Chondrichthyes; order Lamniformes; family Lamnidae; genus Carcharodon; species Carcharodon carcharias. The sequence goes on along the minus strand of NC_054484.1, from coordinate 116,507,727 downwards.
GAGTGAGCAAGACAGAGAGTGAGAGTTAGAGTGTCAGAGGGAGAGATAGAGAGAATGATAGGGAGCAAGAGATACAGAAAGACAGAGAGTGAGGGACAATTAGTGAGGTACAGAGAGAGAGGTACAGTGAGAGAGAGAGGGAGACAGAGGGTAAGAGAGAGATAAAGGCTGAGAGGGAGAGGGTTGGACAGAGAGATATTGAGAGACAGAGAGAGTGAGACAGAGGGTGAGAGAGATGAAGAGAATGAGTATGGACGATCGATCGAAAGAGGCAGAAAGGCAGAGAGTGTGTGTGAGAGAGAGAGAAATGGAGAGACGGGGAGAGAGAGTGAGGGAGAGGTAGAGATTAACAGAGTATGGAAGTGAGACAGAAAAACGCAGAGAGAGAGAGAGAGAGAGAGACAAAGAGAGAGAGAGACAGAGGCACAGAGAGAGAGAGAGAGGGGGGTTAAAAATGGAGAGAGAGTGATATATATGGAGAGAGAGATAGAGGAAGAGACACAAGAGGCTGAGACACATAGACTGAAATAAAGAGAGACAGAGAGTGAAGGAGAAATAAAGAGAAAGAGCTAGTGCGATTCAAATAACGAGAATGAGACAGATTGAGAGACAGAGAATGAGAGGCAGCGAGACAGAATTAAAAGAGGGAGAGCGAGATTCTGAGAGAGAGTGACAGACAAAGCGGCAGATTCTGAGAGACAAAGAGAGAGTGGGAGAGAAAGTGAGAGAGAGAGAGATAGAGTGAGAGGAAGACAGATAGAGATACTCCGAGACGGAGAGAAAGATTGAAAGAGAGAGAGAGTGAGAGACTGAAAGCCAGTTTTAAAAAGAGTTAGAGTGAGAGATAGAGAGATAGAGAGATAGTGAGAGAGGCAGAGAGAGACGGAGAGAGAGAGTTAGAGAGAGAGTTAGAGAGAGAGAGAGAAGGCAGAGAGACTGAGACACAGAGAGTGAGCCAGAGAGATCTTTTGAGAGAAAAAGAGAGAGTGAGGCAGAGAGAGAGGTATGGGAAACAACGAGAGAGGTAGAAAGACATAGTACAACAGTAAGAGAGAGAGATGGAGAAAGAGATTACGCTAAAGAGTTAGAAAGACAGAGAGTGAGAGAGAGAGAGACAGATCTAAGAAGAGAGTAAGAGAGCGTTTGAGGGAGAAATTGAGACAGAGGGGGAGAGATAGTGAGAGAGAAAGGAGAGAGAGAGAAAGATAGTGATAGTTCAAATAAGATAGTGAGAGAATGAACATGCGTGACAGAGAGATGGGAGACAGCGAGAGACAGAGAGAAAGAGAGAGGGAGAGTTGAAGAGGACGAGAGTCCAGAGAGACAGTGAAACAGAGTGAAATAGAGTTAGAAGCAGATATAGATAGAGAGTGAGAGACAGAGAGGTACAGAGAGAGAACCAGAAGGAGGGAGGGAGAGCGAGACAGAGAGAGCAACAGAGACAGAGACTTAGAGAGGGAGAGAGAGGGAGAATTTGGAGACAGAGAGAGCAAGGGAGAGATATAGATAGACAGGAAGACAGGGAGAATGAAAGAGAAAGAGAGTTAGTTAAAGAGAAGATAATCAGAGAGAGAGAGAGAGAGACAGAGTGAAAGAGAAAGAGATGTATAGTCAGTGTAGCAGAGAGACAGACAGAGTTAAAAAGAGGGAGAGAAGGGCAGAGAGGCAGAGTGTGAGAGAGAGGGAGAGAGAAAGAAAGAGAAAGAGAGTGTGCGAGAGAGAGGGAGAAAGAGAGTGAGAACCACAAAGGGACAGAGAGAAAGAGGGAGATAGAGAGAGAGAGAAAGAGGGGGGTTAGAGACAGAGGGATAGAGAGCAAGAAAAAGACGGGGAAAGAAAGACAGAGGGAGAGCGCGAGAATGAGTGAGAGATCAATAGAGGGAGCGAGAGAGTGAGAGGGAGTGAGGGGGATGGAGGTGAGATGGAGGGAAACAGAGAGCTAGTTAGTGAGAGTCAGAGAGCGAGACAGTGTGATAGAGACGGAGTGAGAGAGTGACGGACAGGGAGAGAGAAAGGGAGAAAGAGGGACCGAGAGGGAGAGAGAAATGGGGAGACAGACAAGAGGGTGAGACACAGCGACTGAGTTAAATAGAGAAGGAGGCAAAGAGAGGGAGAAAGAGAGTGAGAGAGAGAGAGAGAGAGAGAGCAAGAGCGAGATTATGAGCGAGAGCTTGAGAGACCAATAGTGAGACAGAGAGAGAGATGGAAGAGATTGATTGATTGTTAGTGACAGAGACAGAACGGAAGAGAGAGAGAGTGAGAGCAAGAGTGTGAGATGCAGAGAGTGGGTGAGATAGAGAAAGATGAGAAGCAGAGAGAGCGTGAGTTACAGAAAGAGACATTCAGAGAAAGATCTATATTTAGAGAGACTGAACGAAAGAGATGGGGAGAGCTAGAGGGAGAGAGATGAATAGAAAGAGGGAGAGATAGAGATACAGAGAGATGGATTGTGCGAATGGGAGTGAGAGACAAATTGAGTGATAGAGAGAGAGAGAGAGATGTATGGAGTCGAGAGGGAGAAAAAGACAGAGATAAAGATTGAGAGGGACACAGAGGGAGGCAGAGTAAGAGAGAGACAACAGTGAGAGAGGAAGAAAGAGGGTGGGAAAGAATAACAGATCAAAAGAGAGAAAGACTGTGGGAGATAGAGGCTGAGTGGGACAGAGACAGAGAGAGATATTGAGAGAGTGAGGCGGAAGGAGAGAGAAAGACTGAGAGAGTGTGTGTGAGATAAAAAAGAGAGGGAGGGAGAAACAGAGAGTGAGAGAAAAGAGGAATAGAGACGGAGCTAGAACAAGAAAGAGACAAAGAGAGTGAAGGACAGATAGAACGAGCAAGAGTGTGAAATGTTGTGACTGGGTGAGAGAGAGATTTTGGAGATATCGAGAGAGGGGGAGAGAAAGAGAAAAAGAGGGAGAGAGAGAGAGAGGTAAAGAGAGAGAGAGGGAGAGAGAGAGCCAAAGAGGGAGATGGAGAGACAGAGCAAAACAGATTGTGAGAGAGACATAGTCAGAAATGACAGAAAAAAGGCAGAGATAAAATCGAGTGTGGGAAAGACAGATTGGCAGAGAGTAAGACTGTGCAAGATAGATAGAAAGAGATTGAGAGATGGAGAGTTCGATGCAGAGAGTGACAGAGAGAGAGCTGGGGGAGAGATAGAAGGAGAGAGAGATAGAGAGAGAGGTAGTGTGATAAGGTCAGTGATAGACAAATAGAGTGAGAGAGAGAGAATGGGAGAGGGAGGGAGAGAGGGCGGAAAATAGAGATAGAGAGTGAGAGAGAAGCAGAGAGAGAGATAGACTGAGACAATTTGAGAGGGAGGCACAGAGAGAGAAGGAGGGAGAGCAAGAAAGAGTGAGAGAGAGATAGATAGTGAGAGAGAGATAGAGATATTGAGAGAAAGAGAGAGTGAGGCAGAGAGAGATATGGAAGAGATAGAAGTAGAATGATATAACGACAGACAGGCAAGAAGAGATACATAGACAGAGAGAAAGAGTGGGATTTAAAGTGAGATAGGGATTGAGACTGAGACAGAGAGAGTGAAACAGAGTGATAGAGAGGCTCACAAGGAGAGAGAGGGATTAATAGGAAGAAAGGGGAGAGAGAGACAGAGTGGGACAGAGAGAGAGAGGGGGAGAGAGAGAGAGAGATGAGAAAGAGAGGCCAAGAGAGAGAAAGTCAGAGAGGAAGTGAGCGAAACAGTGTGATAGGCAAAAAGAATGAGAGAGAAGGGGAAAGAGTGAGAGGGGGTAGGAGGAGCGAGACAGTAAATGAGAGATGTAGACAGTGAGAGAGAGACAGAGAGACAGAAAGAGTGAGACAGAGTGAGGGAGAGGAAAAGAGAAAAAGGGAGAGAGGGAGAGAGGAAGAGGCAGGGAGAGGGAGAAGGCAAGAGAGAAAGAGAGAGAGAGGGAGAGAAGGAGTGGAGAGAGAGAGTGCGAGAGAGCCAGAGACGGATACTGAGAGACAGAGAGAATGAGACAGAGAGGGAAATTGAAGAAATATAGAGAGATGGAAAGACAGAGAGAGACAGGAAGAGAGACAGAAAGAGAGAGTCAGAGAGAGAGAGAGAGAGAGAGATACCAACAGAAACAAGAGAGTGAGAGAGAGGGAGAGAGAAAGAAAGAGAAAGATTGTGCGAGATAGTCCGAAGGAGAGTGAGAGAAAGAGATTCAGGGATAGAGAGGGGCAGAGAGATAGCTAGATGGAGAGTGAGAGGGAGAGAGAGGGACAGAGAGGGGGAGATGTTGCTGTGTGTGTGAGAGAGATAGAGAGAATGCGAGAAAGAGAGTGAGACCCAGAGATTGAGAGAGAGAGAGAGAGAGATTGAGAGAAAGTCACACAGAGAGAGGGAGAGAAAGGGAGCGAGTGGGAAAGAGGGATAGAGATGGAGAGAAACACACGAGAGTGAGAGAAATAAGCACACAAGACGGTGAGACACAGAGAGTGAAGTAAAGAGAGAGAGAGAGAGTGAGGAGAGATAGAAAGAAAAACAGAGTGAGACAGAGACATAGAGACAGAGAGAGACAGAGATAAAGAAACAGTGAGATAGAGAGAAAGAGTCAGTGAGAGAGAGAGGGATAGAGAGAGGCTGAGAGATATAGAAAAACAGAGAGAGACAGAGAGTGAGAGAGAGAGAAAGAGTGAGACAGAGGGGCAGGGAGAGAGAGAGGCAGATGGAGTGAATGAGAGTGAGAAAGAGAATGGGACATAGAGAGTGAGAGTGCGAGGGCGGTAGAAGGAGGGACAGAGAGACAGAGAGTGAGAGATGTAGAGACACAGAGATAAAGAGAAACACACAGGATGACAAAGACACGGATAGTTAGAGAGAGGCAGAGCTAGAGCAAGATAGAGGATGAAAGAGAGAGAGATAGACATAAAGAAAGAGAATGAAAGGTAGAGAGATAGAAAGTGAGAGGCAGAGAGCGAGAGACAGAAAGACAGTGTTAAAAGAGAGTAATAGGGAGTGCGAGCCAAAGGCAGAGACTATGAGGCAGAGAGGCAGTGAGAGTGAGAGTGAGGTAGAGACAGAGTGAAAGAGAAAGACGGAGAGTGTTAGTGCAATGTAGAGAGAGAGTGAGTGAAAGAAGGTGATAAGCAGAGAGTGAGAGACAGAGAGGCAGAATTAAAGGGAGAGAGAGAGGGATGCAGATAGTGAGATAGACAGATGGGAGAAAGAGAGAGGTGGAAAACAGAGTGAGAGAGAGAAGAAGACAGAGACATAGGAAGAGAGTGAGATAAAGAGAGAGGGAGAGATTCAGAGAGAGATACAGATAGAGAGATAGACCAAAAGAGAGAGAGAGAAATGGATAGAGAGACAAAGTTAAAAATACTGTGAGAGAGAGACAGAGGGGCAGAGTTTGAGAGGGAGAGGGGGAGAGGGAAAGACAGAGAGTGCACGAGGTATACAGAAAAAGAGGGCGAGACAATGAGTGAGAAACAGTTCAGACAGAGAGAGGGAGAGAGACAGTGAGAGAGAGTGAGGGAGAGACTGAGAAATTGTGAGAGAGAGAGATGTGAGAAAGAGAGAGTGAGTAAAAAAGGGAGAGAGAGATTCAGGGAGATGAGATAGAGAGAGAGACATAGCAAAAGAGTTTCAAAGACAGATATAGACAAAGTGAGAGACAGAGCTAATAAGAGAGTGGGCGACTGAATGAGAGACAGAGAATGAGAGAAAGTTGGAGCGAGAAAGACAGAGAGCATTTTCGGGATGGACAGACAGAAACTGAGAAACATAGAGTGAGAGACAGGAAGGGAGAGAGAGAGAGAGAGAGCTAGATGGAGAGAGAGGGAGAATGAAAGCTAGAGAGAGTGTGTGAGAAAATGAGCAAGAGGCCGAGAGAATGAGATTTTAAAAAGTGTGAGAGAGAGAGATAGAGCATCAGCGAGGGTGAGAGGAAGACAGAGGAGAAGGTATCCATGACAGACAGAAAGTTAGTAGGAGGCAGAGAGAGGGAGGCTGAGATTCAGATATCAAATGAGATTGAGAGGGAGACAGCGAGGCAGAGAGTGAGAGAGAGGGAGAGAGGAAAACAAAGGGAGAGTATGCGAGATAGACAAAAAGCGAGTGAGAGACAGAGAGTGAGAGAGAGAGAGAGAGAGAAAGGGAGAGAGAGAGGGAAAGAAAGGGAGAGATAGAGAGCGACAGAGAGTGAGAGTGAGACAGAGAGACTGAGAGAGAGCGTTGTAGGGACGGAAACAATGACACAGAGAGAGAAAGAGGTAGAGGGTGAAAGAGGGAGAGAGAGGGAAAGTGATGGAGAGAGAGACAGAAGAGAGTGACAGACAGAGGGAGAGACATAAGAGGCTGAGACACAGAGTGAGATAAAGAGTGAAAGGGAGTCTATGAGAAATAAAGAGAAAGAACAAGTGAGATAGATTTAAAGATAGTAAGACACAATGATAAACATAGAGTGAGAGAAAGGAGGACAGAATTAAAAAGAGGGAGAGAGAGTCAGAGGGAGAGATTGAAAGACCCATAGTGACACAGCAAGAGAGATGGAAGAGATTGATTGATTGTTAGTGACAGAGACAGAACGGAAGACAGACAGAGAGAGAGAGCAAGGGTGTGAGTTGCAGAGAGTAGGTGATAGAGAGAGAGAGATGGGAGGCAGAGGGAGTGTGAGTTAAAGAAATAGACAATCGGAGAGGGATCTACTTTTAGAGAGACTGAACGAAAGAGATGGAGAGACATATGTACTCAGAGTAAGGCAGGCGCAGAGGCATAGTTAATAATAAAGCTAGAGAGGGACAGAGTGGCAGAAAGTGAGAGAGGGAGGGAGAGAGAGCTAGAGGGAGGGAGAGGAATAGAGAGGGGGAGAGATGGAGATACACACAGATGGAGTGTGAGAATGAGCGTGAGAGATAAATTGAGTGATAGAGAGAGAGAGAGGTGGATGGAGTCGAGAGGGAGAAAAAGATAGACTTAGAGATTGAGAGGGACACAGAGGGAGGCAGAGTAAGAGAGAGACACACAGTGAGAGAGGAAGAAAGAGGGAGAGAGAGAGAGAGAGAGAGGAAGAGAGAGAGAGACTGGGAGATAGAGGCTGAGTGGGACAGAGACAGAGAGAGATATTGAGAGACTGAGGTAGTGAGGCAGAGAGAGAGAGAAAGACTGAGAGAGTGTGTGTGAGATAAAAAAGAAAGGGAGGGAGAAACAGAGAGTGAGAGACAAAGAGGGACACAGACAGAGGTAGAGCGAGAGACAGACAAAGAGAGAAGGACAGATAGATAGAGCGAGCAAGAGAGTGATAAGTCAAGAATGGGTGAGAGTGAGATTTTGCAGACTTCGAGAGAGGGGGAGAGAAAGAGAAACAGAGGGAGACAGAGAAAGTTAACGAGACAGAGGGTCAAAGAGAGAGATAGAGAGCCAGAGCGAAATAGATTTTGAGACAGATATATTCAGAAAGTGACAGCAAATGCAGCAGAGATAAAATAGAGTGTGGGAAGGACAGGCTGGCAGAGAGTGAGAGTGTGCAAGATAATAGAAAGTGATTGAGAGACCAAGGTTGAGACAGAGAGTGACAGAGAGAGAGCTAGGGGAAGAGATGGAAGGAGAGGGAGAGATACAAGGAGGTAGTGTGAGATAGTCAGTGATAGACAAATAGAGTGAGAGAGAGAAAGTGAGAGGGAGGGAGAGAGAGGAGGGAGGAGAGAGGGAGAAAAGTAGACATGGAGAGTGAGAGAGAGACAGAGAGACAGATAGAGTGAGACTGAGTGAGCCACATAGAGAGAGGGAGGGAGAGGAAGAAAGAGTGAGAGAGAGAGAGGGAGAGAAGAGATAGAGAGAGATTGAGAGAAAGAGAGAGTGAGGCAGAGAGAGTTATGGAACAGATAGATGTAGAGGGATATACAGAGAGAGAGAGACAGGGAGAAGTACATAGACAGCGAGAAAGTGTGGTATTGAAAGCGAGATAGGGATTGAGACTGAGACAGAGTGGGACAGAGTGATAGAGAGACACACAGGGAGGGAGATGGTCTAAATTGGGAGAGGGGGAAAAGAGAGTCAGAAAGGGACAGAGAGAGAAAGGGGGGAGAGAGACAGACAAGGAAAGAAAGACAGAGATACAGAGAGAGTTAGGGTGAGAAAGACAAAAAGAGAGCTTCTGAGAAAGAGACAGACAGAGAGATTAAGGCAAATATGCAGAGAGAATGGGAGGCAGGCAGAGACAGAGACACAGAGAGAGAGACAGAGAGTGAGAGAGAGAGATCGATCGGTAGATAGAGAGATTGTGGGATAGCAAGAGAGAAAAGAGTGATACAGAGAGAGAGAGAGAGAGACATTTAAAGAGACAGACACAGTGAGAGAGAGTCAGAGACAGAGAAAGGGAGAGAGAGACACATAGAGAGAGACACACAAAGAGAAAGATAGAGAGAGATAGAGAGAGAGAGAAAGAGAGAGACGGATAGAGTGAGATAGCACCAGAGAGAGACAGAGAGAGATAAGAAAGAGAGATAGAGACAGAGAGAGAGAGCCGAGAAAAAGAGAGAGGCAGAACAGAGAGACAGAAAGAGAAAGTGAGAGTCTGAGAGAGAGAGAGAGCAATAGTTTGAGTGATAGAGAGAGAGAGAGAGATTGAGAGAGACAGAGAGAGAGAGTGAGACAAAGAGAGAGAGAGAGAGACAGAGAGACAGAGACAGAGAGACAGAGACAGAGAGAGAGAGACCATCAGGGAGAGACAGAGTGAGTGCAAGAGTGAGTGCAAGAGTGAGTGCAAGAGTGAGAGACAGAGTGAGAGACAGAATGAGAGACAGAGAGAGAAACAGAGAGATTGATAGGAGAGAGAGAAAGACAGTAAGAGACAGAGGGAGATAGATAAAGAGAGAGACAGACAGAGAGAGAGGGAGACAGGCAGGGAAGAGAGAGACAGTGACTAAGAAAGTGAGATATTCAGAGAGAGACAGAATAAGACGGCGAGAGAGACAAAGAGAGAGACAATGAGAATAAGAGACTGAGAGAGCGAGAGCCAAATATTATGTGAGAGAGAGAGAAAGAGTGATAGAGAGAGAGAGTGACAGAGAGACATAG